>NC_091323.1:30819306-30926806 GCF_038502225.1 Cherax quadricarinatus | reverse complement strand
ATCTGATTCATGCGGAGGTCGGTTCCAGTTTTTTCGATCCATCTAGAGGAGTGTTCACCAGTGCTGAGGAAAGTTTGGAGGGCTTCTGTGCAGGGGTTTGAATGAGCTTGCCTGAGCATATTAACCCCAATTAGGATATTTCTTTCAGTAACACGATATCTGATGCTTGGAATATCAAGTTGTTTTTGCATATTTAAAATTTTGGCAGTACGAGGGCATCCTAAAATGATCCTCATTGCTTCGTTCTGCAGTTTTTCCAGCCCTCCAAGCTTCCAGTCAGACACAAGAGCAAGTAGTGGCGCAGCATAATCAACCAATGATCTAATATAAGCAAGATACATCATTTTCACAATTTTAACATTAGCACCATACCTGGGGTGAAGCCCTGCCACAACTCTAAGTGCTCTTAGTCTTTCTTTGTATTGGCGACAAAGTCTTGTTACAACAGGTCCAAGTAGTGGAACCTCAAAGCCTAGATACCTGTATCTGCTTACATATTCTAGAAGAGACCCATCATGCAATTGGATCTGACGAACTGTGCCTCTCTGTCGAGGAGGACGCCTATTGAGTATCTTTGTTTTATCAGTAGAGATTATCAACCCCAGGTCCTGACACGAGGCTAGTACATGATTAAGAATGTTTTGGGTGTTGGAGAATCCGGTGGTGTGAATCATTATGTCATCAGCAAAACTAATCACATAATGATGGGGCTGACTAGGCATAGCATTAAGTAATGCATTAATTAGAATATTGAACAGTGTGGGACTGAGCACACCTCCCTGTGGGGTTCCTAATTCAAAGTCTTTAGTTACACTTCTATGTCCCTGGAACAACACAGACGATTTTCTGTTGGACAGGTAACCTTTAATCCAGCGGAGAAGCCATCCTCCAACATCCATTCTGGCAAGTTCACTAATGATTACATGTCGGTTGGCTACATCGAAAGCGGATTTAAGGTCAAGGAAGGTAGTGTATGAGCTGTCAGTGTGCAGGGTGAGAAAGGTGGCTATGCAATGATGCACGCTCCTTCCATGCATGAAACCATGTAACCGGGGAGACAAAAATTGCTTGATTCTGTACATGAGACGATTAAGAATCATTCTCTCAAATGTTTTACACAAGCAGCTAGTAAGAGATATTGGGCGAAATGCATTTTGTTGATTGGGCTTAGGAATTGGAATGATGAGGCTGTTGGTCCAAGATTGAGGGAGCTCCCCAGTTACATAGCTCATGTTATATAATTCAAGTAATGGATTACCTGGTACTCGACACAGCAATCTGAGTACGTTGTAAGTAATACCATCCTCACCAGGCGACGTGGAGTTGCCCTTAGTTAGTGCTGCATCAAGTTCATAATTAGTGAAAGGAATGTTGCAGTCATCTGCCTTGCCGAGCACAAAGCAAACAAGTCTCTCCCTTGCATCATATTTGTCATTTAATTTTGCCTGTGTGGTACTGGGAAGATTGTCATAGCTAGATGTAGCAGCCCAAGCACTGACTAACTCATTCGCCCTATGCAAGGGATGAGGGTGCGCGATCAGCCCAGTTCTGCTACCCTTAATTCTATTTATGTCCCTCCATGCCCGGCTAAGTGGGGTGTGAGCATTAAGACCGTTGACAAATTTTTCCCAGTCTGTTTGCCGCAGCTCTGTCATACGCTCTCTGGCAGCAGCAAGGGCAGTTTGGAAGAGCCTCAGCATTCCAGGGGTACGATGTTTTCTATAGGCTAGGCCTAGTCTGCGAGCAGTACGTTTCAGTGTACGAAGTTTAGAATCATTGTAATAAGTATGGTTTTTGAAGGAGGTATGATTATTATGGAAGTTTGTTGGGTTTAGAGTACCAAGAGGTTGCAGTGGCGGCTCTAAAGTAGTTCTGAATACTGCTCACAAGGTCATTGTTAAAGGTCTCTACAGAGGAACACTCATAGGAATTATACCAGTCAGTCACATGTGCAACAAAGTCATCATGCTGATCAGTGGGAACATTAAAACGTTTCCGTTTGAATATCCCACCAGGAAGGATAGTATTACCAATATCTAGTGAGGTTAGCCTAGGGAAATGATCAGACGCTATATCTGTTACAATGGAAGACTCACAGCTGGCAGAAGTAATGTTGAAGCCCAGGCACAGATCAAGGACGCCTCCATAGATATGTGTGGGTTCAAGGTCACCTACAATTTGGATATTATCATGACTGTTTAAGAGTGACAACAGTTGATTGCCATTACGATTACCAAACTGTGAGTTTCCAATGCTTTTGTGTCTTGCATTGTAATCGCCAATAATAAGAGTAGGCTCAGAATGAGCACAAGTTGGGAGCTCCAAGTAATTAAACTTATCAGCAGGAGCGTACAAGTTAAACATGTTGAGAGCAGAGTTCCCTATATAAATCCTAACACCGTGATATTGTAGCCCCTCTGTTTTCTTATGTGCAAGAAGTTGATGGGGAAGTGATTTTTTAATATATAGAACACAAGAGTTAGTAGATTTGAGGTTATATGCAACAAATGATGGTAATTTAGGGGGTTGGGAATTTTCAGGGACTCTGCACTCTTGTAGACACACAACATCAATGGGTTCGGTGGTTATTTTATGATGAAGGTCAGGAAGTCTTTTTCTAAGTGATGCAATATTCCAGCTTAATATAGAAAGTTTATACGAGTTTTGATCCATTATAGAAGTCCTGGGATCATCTTGAGTTTCTCAGCATAATGAAAAAAATGTTCATATAAATAGCAGACCTTATCAATGTCAACAGTGCTACCATTGTCCATGAGTTTTGTAAGTGCACTTCCAGTTGTAAGGCCTCGTGGGAGTCTTCGTAAACTCAGAGCATGACGCTGTTTATGTGTGAATGTATGATAGGTGACACCACCACTCACATTCCCTCCTCCACTAACATTACACGCAACACTACAGCTGTCATCACCAACGCCACTACCAACATTGTGTTCATTACATTTATCAACAGTATTGTATTCAACATTAATGTCTATGTGGTTAACCTCATCACACTCTGCACCACCACTTATATTACGCTCATCACTATTACTAACATTATAGACACCACCGCTCTCATCACACTCTTCACCACCACTTATATTACGCTCATCACTATTACTAACATTATAGACACCACCGCTCTCATCACACTCTTCACCACCACTTATATTACGGTCATCACTATTACTAACATCATAGACACCATTGCCTTTATTGTGATGCTCACTATAGTTATCAACACAAGTATTATATTCGTCATTACTGTAATTAAGAACACCACCACCACCTTGTTCAGCAGCCTTACACTTGCTTTCACAAATTGTGACAATCTTGTTATTGGTACACTCTACACATCTTTCCTAGTGTTGTTCAAGTTGTTGTTTCAGGAGAAATTGTTGTGTTTCCAGTACTTTTATGCGCGACATCAGATTGTATACCACAGGAGCAAGACTTGGAACATCTGGAGACGTGAAGTCCCGGTCAGCTGAGCTCGTTGGCCGACTGTCAGCTGACTCAGCTAGGCTGGTATTGACAGCCGACGTGATGGAGGTCTGTTGACGTGCTCCCCAGGTGAGGTGCTCAACCCCATTGTCTGAGGGCAAGCATGAGCCAGTATTCATACCCGAGGTACCTGGTAGTCCTGGGGGGTCATAATGAGGGGGACAGGGTGAAGTGCGGTTGGCTGTGATGTGATCAGCCCTCACACTGCAGTCAGCATGAGCTGCTGTGACTCCTGAGGTCTTATAATTGATACATTGTTTAGCAACAGTCTGTTGCTGTTTGATCATATCATAACACCGTTTATACCATTTTAATGTTCACCGTTCAGAAGGATGAGCATTGGCACACACTGCACACCAGTGTGACTTAGATGGGCATTTCCTGGCAATGTGGCCCCAGCGTTGACACTTATAACATCGACGTTGAGGAGGTCTGTACAATGCAATGTAATAGCGTCTGTTGAGGGCTGCGCGGGAGTGAATATAGCGTGGCAGAGTCCCCTGGCCAGTCCACTCGGCTAATATCAGACCGTTGGAAAGTCGACGAGGGTTTGCAACTTGCTCTGACGCCAGATATTGAGGATTCAAGTGCTTGTTGACGTTGTAGATGACAATAAGCACTTTAGGTGCCCTTGGTGGGGCAGCTCGGAGTTTGATGTTGGCATATTCGCAAGTGAGAAGTTTGTCTATAAATGCTGAATCATTAGGCACAAAGACGTAGTTATCCTCATCGCGGACAAACTTGATCGTTTTCTCATGATTGTTTACACTAGCTTCGAAAAACCAGTTAAACTTGGTCTCTTGATCAGTGTTGTTAGGGAAATCTAACCTGACAGCTTTGGGAGGGTGTGCGCCCATTGTATTGCTTTCAGCAAGCTTTCTCTGGAAGCCTCGTTCTTTTTTCCGAGCCTGTTTACTAAAATATGTTTCAAATCTGCCTTCACCATCATCTACGTCAACACCATCTGCTATACTCATAGCTGACAGGAGTTTCACACTGGCGATGGGCTAAAGGATAACGGTGAATAGAAGGGACAAGGAAGGGATATTCACTTCGCTAAACACAGGCAATATGGCTATAGTGGCCTGCGGGTCGCAGTGCGATTTTCAAGGTCATTCAGTGGGCCCACAGTCGTCTCGAGAGTTACCAACACTGTACTACTTGTTAATTACTCCAAACCCGCAGCACTTAACACATCTAGCACACGTGTCTTGGAATGACAGACAAATTTTCACTACATAAGAACTAGTTCTCACAACACCGAAGGTACGGCGGGAACACTGTAGAACGTTCACAAAGGCTGGCTTGGAGCGCTGTTTAGCCTGGATCAGCTAAACTCGCCCTTATCCCATATGTAGATAATGGCGACGAGTTAAGGGATACCGGTGAATAGGAAAGTCGAGGAAGGGACGTTCACCTCACTAGACACACGCAGTATGGGTGTAAGTGGCATGCAGGTCTTATAGTGCCATTTTCAAGGTCACCCAGCAGGCCAGACATTCCTCACTCATTTTAAGCCTACGTAGGTACTGATGGTAGCACAATGTCCTAAGTCAGTGAAATCCACTCGTGCAAATAGTTACAACAAATCTGCAGCACTTAACACTTCTAGCACAAACTTACTATGTTTATAGGTGAACCTCTGGCATGTCCCACTTAAAAAGTCAGTACTGCAATGCTCGTTAAGTTGTTCTTAACTAAGCCACTACAGGAAACGCTGGTATGCCAGCAGCACTGTAGAACGTATACGTAGACATGCTGGGGGTCAGGAGCTGTAACTGCAGGCTGCCTTAGCTTGTCCTGGCTAGCTTGGAATGCTGCTTTCAAGCTTGCTTGAATGTGCTTGCTAAGCCCGTGTCAACCACTTGGATATTTGCTTGTAGCAGGCAGGTAGGCACACAGGAGACATATTCGTAAGATGAGTGGAGTGCGGCACAGAGGGCTGACACGGGCACTCAAGCATTTATGTGGTCTGGCAAAAACCGCCTCTAGACCATGGGTCGCTAATCTTTTGACTATCGTGGCCGCCTACAAGATGGGTAAGGAGAGGCAGCTGCCTACACGATGGATATGGGGTGACTTTTGCCCACAGGAAAGGTATGGTGGTAACCGACCACAGAATTGGTATGGGGGATGGTTGTGAGAGTGTGGCAACCAACCACAGGATATGAGGTGATCATCCACATGATGGATATGGAGTGACTACTGCTCACAGGATGGGTACCTGGAGTTTACCTGGAGAGAGTTCCGGGGGTCAACGCCCCCGCGGCCCGGTCTGTGACCAGGCCTCCTGGTGGATCAGAGCCTGATCAACCAGGCTGTTGCTGCTGGCTGCACGCAAACCAACGTACGAGCCACAGCCCGGCTGGTCAGGAACCGACTTTAGGTGCTTGTCCAGTGCCAGCTTGAAGACTGCCAGGGGTCTGTTGGTAATCCCCCTTATGTATGCTGGGAGGCAGTTGAACAGTCTCGGGCCCCTGACACTTATTGTATGGTCTCTTAACGTGCTAGTGACACCCCTGCTTTTCATTGGGGGGATGTTGCATCGTCTGCCAAGTCTTTTGCTTTCGTAGTGAGTGATTTTCGTGTGCAAGTTCGGTACTAGTCCCTCTAGGATTTTCCAGGTGTATATAATCATGGAGAATGGTTATGGAAGATGCATATTAGTGGCCTGGAGGGAGACAAGAGCTGTAGTGGGGAAACAGGTATAGTCAAGGACAAGAGAAAACCAATATTACAAACTAGCAATACCACAGGAGATAGTAAACAAGGGGATGCCCCTAGAAATAGTGAAGATAAATTACCAGAAATAACTGGTGAAAGCTCCATTGTTAGTACTAGTGAAGATCGAAATGAGACTGGAAAACACGCACCAGCAAGGAATAGTCACAAAAAAAAGGCAAACAGAAACCAGGCCTATACAAATACTATCTGCAGGCATGAAATATCTGGAAAAACAGATGGGACGTGCAACTATGACCATCCTAGAAAATGCCGTGCCCATATGACAACATGAAAATGCAACCTCCCTTCCTGTAAGCTTTTCCACCCTGAAATGTGTCACTCTTCAGTTCAGGAAAGACAGTGTTATAACTTATATTGCCAGGCACACCATCTAAAGGGGACAAAAAGATACAAAACATCCAGACCATGGGAAAACCTGAGTAGCTACAGCCACTCAAGAGAGAGAGGTTTCTTAGTGCCAGGAAGGAAAAAAATGGTAGGAAATGACAGAAATCGTACACCAAATCCAATCATTTCTGGAGTGGAATCACAGTCGATAGATTCCACTTCAAAACAACAGATACAGATATTAGTGCCAGGAAAAAAAGACCCATCCCCAGTACCAACAATCCGATGACATCCTTCTTTGCAAATATACAGGGTCTAAAGCCAGCAATGAACAACAAAATACCTTTCATCCGTGGACTGCTTACAGAGTCAAATGCAATGTTCGCAGTTTTCACAGAGACCCACATAAAGGATCACTTGGACAACGAAATATGGATCCCGGGTTACAGCCTATACAGATGCGACAGAGTGAACAGGCAAAAGGGATGGGGAGGTTGGTCTGTATATCGCAGTCACTTATATGCTTAGAGCTACTAAATGCCTCAAATGATGTAGTTGAAGTTTTAGCAGTAAATACACAAATAACCCGCACATAGAAGAGAGAAGCTTGCGACGACGTTTCGGTCCGATTTGGACCATTTGTGTATCGTTCCAGTCACGGTATTGTGCCTTTTTTTTGTTATTTAGCAGTAAAGATCGAGAACCAAAATCTGGTCATTGCAGTAGTCTACAAGCCTCCAGATGCAACGTCCCAACAATTCCAGGAACAGCTTTTGAAAATTGACCACTATCTGGAAAATCTTCCAGCTCCTGCCCCCAACATCTTGCTCCTGGGGGATTTCAACTTAAGGCACCTAAAATGGAGGAATATAACAAATAATGTTGTTGCAGAGATAACACCAGGAGGCAGCTCAAATGAAAACTCACACACACACACGAGCACTTAAATCTCTGCACAAAATTCACCTTAAGCCAACAAATAACAGAGCCTACAAGATTGGAGAATACACTGGACCTCATCTTCACTATCAATGATGATCTGATACGAAATTTCACCATATTAAAAACAATATACTCGTCACAACATAATAGAGGTTCAGACATGTATGCGCGGAGCACCAGACCGACAAAATGTGATCAGTCACGAGAGAGCCTTCACCAAATTCAACTTCAATAACAAGAGCATAAAGTGGGACCAAGTAAACCAAGTCCTAAATGATATAAGCTGGGAAGATAGCCTAAGCAACACAGACCCCAACTTATGCCTAGAACAGATTAACTCTGTAGCACTTGATGTATGCTCAAGGCATATTCCTTAAAAAAAAAAAAAGAAGAAGATGCAAACTAGAAAGAGAAAGGCACTCTCTTAACAGGCGAAGGCACAGAATAACATAGCAGCTAAAAGAGACCAATATATCTGGAATACGTAGGGAGACACTGGTCAGAGAAATAGCAAACATCGAACTAAAGCTAAAGGAATCTTAGAGGAGTCAAGAATCGCGGGAAGAACTAAAAACCATAAATAAAATCGAAAGAAACCCAAAGTATTTCTTTTCTTATGCCAAATCGAAGTCGAGAACAACATCCAGTAATGGGCCCCTACTTAAACAAGATGGGTCATACACAGATGACAGCAAGGAAATGAGTGAGCTACTCAAGTCCCAATATGACTCAGTTTTTAGCGAGCTGCTAAAAAGACTGAGAGTCGAAGATTTAAATAAATTTTTTATGAGATCGCCACAGAATTTGGTAAGCACAAGCCTATCTGACATTATCCTGATGCCAAATGACTTCGAACAGGTGATAAATGACATGCCCATGCACTGTGCCCCAGGGCCAGACTCATGGAACTCTGTGTTCATCAAGAACTGCAAGAAGCCCCTATAAAGTGCTTTTAATATCCAATGGAGAGGGAGCATAGACACGGGAGTCGTCCTACAGTTACTGGGTTTAGAACAGGTCGCTCCTGTCTGTCTCAACTATTGGATCACTACGACAAGGTCCTACGTGCACTAGAAGACAAAAATGCAGATGTAATATATACAGACTTTGCAAAAGCCTTCGACAAGTGTGACCATGGCGTAATAGCGCACAAAATGCGTGCTAAAGGAATAACAGGAAAAGTCGGTCGATGGATCTATAATTTCCTCACTAACAGAACACAGAGAGTAGTCGTCAACAGAGTAAAGTCCGAGGCAGCTACGGTGAAAAGCTCTGTTCCACAAGGCACAGTACTCGCTCCCATCTTGTTCCTCATCCTCATATCCGACATAGACAAGGATGTCAGCCACAGCACCGTGTCTTCCTTTGCAGATGACACCCGAATCTGCATGACAGTGTCTTCCATTGCAGACACTGCAAGGCTCCAGGCGGACATCAACCAAATCTTTCAGTGGGCTGCAGAAAACAATATGAAGTTCAACGATGAGAAATTTCAATTACTCAGATATGGTAAACACGGGGAAATTAAATCTTCATCAGAGTACAAAACAAATTCTGGCCACAAAATAGAGCGAAACACCAACGTCAAAGACCTGGGAGTGATCATGTCGGAGGATCTCACCTTCAAGGACCATAACACTGCATCAATCGCATCTGCTAGAAAAATGACAGGATGGATAATGAGAACCTTCAAAACTAGGGAGGCCAAGCCCATGATGACACTCTTCAGGTCACTTGTTCTATCTAGGCTGGAATATTGCTGCACACTAACAGCACCTTTCAAGGCAGGTGAAATTGCTGACCTAGAAAATGTACAGAGAACCTTCACGGCGCGCATAACGGAGATAAAACACCTCAATTACTGGGAGTGCTTGAGGTTCCTAAACCTGTATTCCCTGGAATGCAGGCGGGAGAGATACATGATTATATACACCTGGAAAATCCTAGAGGGACTAGTACCGAACTTACACACGAAAATCACTCACTGCGAAAGCAAAAGACTTGGCAGACGATGCAGCATCCCCCCCCCCCCAATGAAAAGCAGGGGTGTCACTAGCACGTTAAGAGACCATACAATAAGTGTCAGGGGCCCGAGACTGTTCAACTGCCTCCCAGCATACATAAGGGGGATTACCAACAGACCCCTGGCAGTCTTCAAGCTGGCACTGGACAAGAACCTAAAGTCGGTTCCTGACCAGCCGGGCTGTGGCTCGTACGTTGGTTTGCGTGCAGCCAGCAGTAACAGCCTGGTTGATCAGGCTCTGATCCACCAGGAGGCCTGGTCACAGACCGGGCCGCGGGGGCGTTGACCCCCGGAACTCTCTCCAGGTAAACTTGCACACGAATATCACTCCCTACGGAAGCAAAAGACTCGGCAGACGATGCAACATCCTCACAATGAAAAGCAGGGGTGCCACTAGCACGCTAAGAGACAACACAGTAAGTGTCAGGGGGCCCAAGACTGTTCAGCTGCCTCCCAGCATTCATAAGGGGGATTACCGATAGACCCCTGGCTGTCTTTAAGCAGGCACTGGACAAGCGTCTAAAGTCGGTTAATGACCAGCCCGGCTGTGGTTCGTACGTTGGATTGCATGCAGTCAGCAGTAACAGCCTGGTTGATCAGGCCCTGGTCCACCATGAGGCCTGGTCACAGACCGGGCCGCGGGGGCGTTGACCCCCCAAACTCTCTCTCCAGGTAAACTCCAGGATGCTATGACGGGTGGCAACCGCCCACATAAGTACAAGGTGACTACCGCCCACAGACCGAATATGAGGCAACCACCCACATGATGGATATCGGGTGGCTACCAGCCACGGTGGATACAGGAAGACTACCACCCACAGGATTAATATGGGATGCATAATAAAGTTATTAAATTGTAACTGACTAGGCGCAGCAGCGATGCTGTACGATATTTCCTTCAAGGTGAAGGACTCTTGATCCATCCTTGCATGAAACCTGTTCAGCATTTAAAGCTACAGAATTAAATTTAGTGAATCCAAGAATCTTACTGACATGTTTGCAGCTTTTACATCAGGCTCGGAAATGTTTCTGGGAATTAACGAGGACTTTCGTTTTTCAGACAGATTGAGAATCATGTAGTTGGGGAGAAAAGGGAAACGTTGCTAATTCATGGCTGCATAAATAACTCATTACGACTGTGACCAGATATAAACGTGTTTATATCTGGCTATCAAAACTCTATGGCCCAGTCCCTGGACCCATTATTGTGATTACCTGGAGGGCCCCCATTCCGAGGGTCAACACACCCACGGCCCTGTCCATGACCAGGTCTCGTGGTGAATCAAGACCTGATCAACCAGGCTGCTACTGCTGGCCGTACGCAAACCTATGTACAAACCAGAGCTCAGCTGGTCAGGTACTGACTTTAGGTGTCTGTCCAGCTTGGGGCCAACTGGTAATCCCTCTCGTGTATGCTGGGAGGCAGTCGAACAGTCTTGGGCCTCTTACACTTATTGTGGCGTACTCATGCTTTTCACTGAGGGAGAATGTTGCATCACCTGCAGAGTCTTTTGCTTTCGTAGGGAGTGATTTAGATGTGTAGATTTGGGACTAGTCCCTCTAGGATTTTCCAAGTGTATATTATCATGCATCTTTCTCGCCTGTTTTCCAAGAAGTGCGGGTCGAGGGCCATCAACCGTTCCCAGTAATTTAGGTGCTTTATGGTACTTATAAGTGCAGTAAAGGTTTTCTGTATATTCTCCAGGGTGCAATTTCGCCTGCCTTGAAAAGGGCCGTTAGTGTACAGCAATATTCCATCCAAGAAAGAACAAGCGATTTGAAGAGAATCATCAGTGGCTTGGCATCTCTAGTTTTGAATGTTCTCATTATCCGTCCTATCATTTTCCTAGCAGATGTGGTAGACACATTGTTGTGATCTTTGAAAGTGAGATTCTCTGACATTACCACTCCCAGGTCCTTCACATTAGTTTTTCGTTCTATGGTGTGATTTGAATTTGTTTTATATTCTTATCCAGTTTTTATTTCCTCGAGTTTTCCACAGCGGAGTAATTGAAATTTGTCTTCATTGAACTTCATTTTGTTTTCTGACGCCCATTTAAAGACTTGGTTAATATCCGCTTAGAGATCTGCAGTGCCCTTGATGGATGACACTGTCATGCAAATTCTGGTATCGTCTGCAAAATTTTTTGTCTACTACCCACAGGGTGCATAATAAAGATATATATATATATATATATATACATATATATATATATATATATATATATATATATATATATATATATATATATATATATATATATATATATATATATATACATATATATCCTAGATTGTTGTAATGGGTTGCCAGTGTCTCTTTAGTCAAGAATCAGTTCATGATTCAGAGTCTCCGTTGAATGCCTATCTTTTTCTGGATATAATGATCCTGACGATCATACTGTTACTATTGAATATTAACTTCAGTAATTCTTCATCACTGTTATTACATTTATGGCTTGGTGTGCGAGCGCAAATAAATCTCTTGAAATAACAAGCGCTCATGAATAACAAAATCCCAATTATTATTATTATTATTAATGCCTCCCATTCCGCAGGCGCTCTATGACCCTTCCGGGTTTAGGTCTCCCTTTGAATATAATAAATATTATTTTCTATGATATTTGAGGATCTACAATACATCTGGCCTACGATAATACAACATCTCACATTTTTTAACTACAGTAAGGGTATAACGGTTGGTTGGTTAAGTGGGTTTAAAACCTATCGACTACATGAGGGTCAAAAGGATCCACATAACGTATACACCACCAGTCAATGATATTTTAATCACTATAATAATAACATTCTCGGCGTATATACATCGAGACATGCATCTCGGTGTATATAATCTGGATGGTATATTTCCTAAGACTTATCGGTCAATTTTGGGGGGGCTGACAATTAATATCATTCATAAATTTTGTAAATTTAATTAGCTTTTTTTTTCTTACCAAAAACGGATTATAAAACAAACCTGGCTGACTAACAAATCGTTCAATGATTTTTTAAATACAAGCAGCATCAATAAGACACATTATAGTTTACTAGCCGACACTTTCAAATTTCTCATAGGATCACATTCCACCTCAGAAAGTGTAAACAACAGTTATTAAATCTTGTATTACGCTCCTAGTGAAGGAATTTTAATGACAATAATTAAATTTGCTTTTCCTTCCTTGAATCAAATCTGATAACCCCTCACTCACCAGGCGATACGTATTTAGCGCTTCTTAACACAAAAAATAATCATGATATTTGCTACAGTATTTTTTTCATTGGGAAGCGTTAAAACCATAAGGGTTATACTGCGCCTGGCAAATGGGAAATATTCAGGTTTAATTATTGGAAAAAGGAGGGCCGCTCCAACTCCTTAGATCAAGAGCCCTTCACCGGCATCAAGACACTTCCCCTTCAAAGGAAGTATTGTTTATACATAGTTAAGAGAGATGCGGGAGTAGCCTCCCTTACCCCAGCATCTATACTACCTGTTATCATGCTCAGCAGTAAGCACAAGATCAGCTGTGTGGCGCTCATCTTCATCCACCGGGCGTCACGTCACCTCTACAGTTTCTTCTCTCAATCTCTGTCTCATTTTCAACCTCTGACGGACACCAAAGATGCTAAAATATCATCAATGGTGGAGGGTGAGCAGGTTAAGCTCGGGCCGTCCTGGCTACACCGGGGGAAGCCCACTACTGCACAAGATGTCTTCCACTTGTCTCTCATGCCTTCCTTCACCATCATTTCCTCTTTAACTCTGTGTTTCGAACACCATTCTACACACCCAACAATGAATTATAAATGCCCAGCACATATAAAAGTGCATATAACAAATGATTTTAATGCGTTTTCTGTATATATCTACAACAACAGTAAGATATCTTTGCCCTTATTTATTTTCGTAATATTGATCCCAATAAAGGTTGCGCCATGTGCGATGATCTGTTGTTAGCATCCTCCAGCCTGTTTATTTGCTCCTCTTGAGTAGTAAACACCTTTTTCCGACAGAATAATGTTTATCCAACCAGTAGACTAGAATACCAACACACTATGGAGCCAAAAAGATAATTAAATTCAGCGTAAGCGGAATGTCGAGCTCAGCCTAGAAGGAACACAGCCGGAAACAAGTTGGATCACCACAATCAACATTATCAGTGAACACTTCACACTTCTTGTGAAGACAACTAACATTATCAGTGAACATTTTACATCTATTCTTAAGAACAATGAACACTTCACACTTACTGTAAAAACAACCAACATTATTAATGAACACTTTACGCTTCTTATTAAGAAAAATCAACATTATCAATGAACACTTACTATATCTTACAACCACACACTACACTGATGTATCTTACAACCACACACTACACTGATGTATCTTACAACCACACACTACACTGATGTATCTTACAACCACACACTACACTGATGTATCTTACAACCACACACTACACTGATGTATCTTACAACCACACACTACACTGATGTATCTTACAACCACACACTACACTGATGTATCTTACAACCACACACTACACTGATGTATCTTACAACCACACACTACACTGATGTATCTTACAACCACACACTACACTGATGTATCTTACAACCACACACTACACTGATGTATCTTACAACCACACACTACACTGATGTATCTTACAACCACACACTACACTGATGTATCTTACAACCACACACTACACTGATGTATCTTACAACCAAACACTACACTGATGTATCTTACAAGACACCAGCCATACCTGGAGAGGGTTCCGGAAGTCAACGCCCCCGCGGCCCGGTCTGTGACGAGGCCTCATGGTGGATCGGGGTCTGATCAACCAGGTTGTTACTGTTGGCCGCACGCAACCCGACGTACGAACCACAGCCCGGCTGGTCAGGTACTGACTTGAGGTGCCTGTCCAGCTCCTGCTTGAAGACAGCCAGGGGTCTATTGCTAATCCCACGTATGTATGCTGGGAGGCAGTTGAACAGTCGTGGCCCCTGACACTTACTGTGTTTCTTATCGTGCTAGTGGCGCCCCTGCTTTTCATTGGGGGGATGTTGTATCATCTGCCGAGTGATTTTCGTGTGCAAGTTTGGTATTAATCCCTCTAGGATTTTCCAAATGTATATAATCATGTATATCTCCAGCCTGCGTTCTAGGGAGTATGGGTTGAGGAACTTCAAGCGTTCCCAGTAATTTAGGTGTTTTATCGCAGTTATGTGTGCCGTGAAGGCTCTCTGTACATTTTCCAGGTCAGCAATTTCACCTGCCTTGAAAGAGGCTGTTAGTGTGCAGCAGTATTCCAGCCTAGACAGAACAAGCGACCTGAAGAGCGTCATCATAGGCTTGGCATCCCACAATGATGTATCTTAAAGAGACAAACCATACACCACACCGATGTATCTTAAAGAGTCCAACCATAAACAACACTGATGTATCTTACAACCACACACCATATAAATAATTAAATATCTATGACTAATACCAGTTTCCAACATCTATTTGTGACCTCTTGGTTGTGCGTCCCATCTCTGGAACATTCTGCCCCTGTTCACAGTGTCATATTTCTCAGTATTTTGTGCGTCGTTATCATATCCCTCTTTGTCCTCCTGTCTTTCAGTGTCGTCAAGTTGAGTTCCCGTAACCTCTTCTCACAGAACATACTCCTTAGCTCCGGGACTAGTCTTGTTGCAAACTTTTGCACTCTTTCTAATTTCTTGACTTGCTTGACCAGGTGTGGGTTCATACTGGTTCTGCAAGTTCCAATACGGGCCTGACATACACGGTGTACAGTGTCGTGAATGAATCCTTACTTAAATGTCGAAACGCTATTCTTAGTTTTGCTAGGCGCCCATATGCTGCAGCAGTTATTTGAATGATGGGCACCTCAGGGGATGTGCTCGGTATAATACTCACGCTAAGATCCTTTTCCTTGAGTGAGGTTTGCAGCCTTTGCCCTCCGAACCTATACTTCGTCTGGCTGTATAGCCATTGTGGCTTAGCGCTTCTTTTTGATTATAATAATAATAATATACTTCGTCTGTGTGGTCTTCTTTGTCCTTCCCCAGGCTTCATAACTTTGCACTTGATGAGGTTAGACTCAGGGAGTCATTTGTCAGTGCGGGCGTGTAGCCTATCCAGATTCCTTTGTAGCCCTTCCTAGTCATCGTCCGCTTGTATTCTCTTCAGTTTTATGTCGTCAGCGAACAAGGATACATCTGGCTCTATCCCTTCTGTCATGTCATTCACGTATACCTAGAAGAAGTTCCGGAAGTCAACGCCCCCGCGGCCCAGTCCATGACCAGGCGTCGTGGTGGATCAGGGCCTGATCAACCAGTCAGTTACTGCAGACCGCACACAAACCGACGTACGAACCACAGCCCCACTGGTCACATACTGACTTTAGGTGCCTGTCCAGCTCTATCTTGAAGATAGCTAGGGGTCTATTGGTAATTTCCCTTATGTATGCTGGGAGGCAGTTAAACAGTATTGGGTCCCTGACACTTATTGTGCTGTCTCTTAGCATACTCATGGTGCCTCTGCTTTTCATTGGGGGATGTTGCACCAACTGCCCAGTCTCTTGCTTTCATAGGGAAAGTTGTCTGTATCTTCTCCAGGTCTGCGATTTCGCTTGCCTTGAAAGAAGTCGTTCGTGTACAGCAATACTCCAGGCATACTCTAGGTAATACGCCAGCCTAGAGAGAACAAACAATTTCAAGAGAATCATCAGTGGTTTGCTATTCCTAAAACTGAAGGCTCTCATTATACATTTTATAATTTTCCTAGCAGATGTGGTGGAGACACTGTTGTCATACATGAAAGTGGGATTCTCTGACGTTATCACTTCCTGGTTCTTAACATCAGTTTTTCGCTCTATTGTGTGGTCGGAATTTATTTTATACCACGATCTAGTTTTTATTTCTTCGAATTTTCCATAGCCGAGTAATTGAAACTTGTCCTCATTGAACAGTACCAGCCCTAGGACTGATCCCTGTGGAACTCCGTTGGTTACATGCACCCATTCCGACACCTCATCACGGATCTTTAATCGTTGTTTCTTTCCTGTCAGGTATTCCCTGATTCATTGTAGTGCTTTTCCTCTTCTTCTTGCCTGTTCCTCTAGCTTTTGTACCAGTCTCTTGTGCGGTACTGTCAAAAGCTTTCTCACAGTCCAAGAAAATACAATATACCCAAACTTCTCTCTCCTGTCTTACGTCTGTTACCTTGCCGTAGAACTCCAGTTGGTTTATGACAGGATTTTCCATCCCTGAAGCCGTGCTAGTTGTCATATATGAACCCACTCCTTTCTAGGTGTTTCACCACTCTTTCCCCTACTTTACATACTATACACGTCAGGGACACTAGTATGTAGTCTAATTCTGCCTGTCTGTCTCCTTTCTGAAAAACTGGGACTACATTTACTGTCTTCCACACCTCTGTAAGTTGCCCTGTTTCTATTGACTTATTGAAGATTGTTACTAGTGGTACGCACAGTGCCTCTGCTTCCTCTCTCAGAACCCACAGAGGGATATTATCTGGTCCCACCCCCTTCCAGGTACCTAACTCTCATAGCAGTTTCCTCACCTCCTTGATTGTGTGTATTGTATCCAATACTTGCTGGTACACTCGACTGCCTCTGTTTGCTGGTAGCCCTCCTGTCTTAGGATACCTCCCTAAACCTCGTGCTGAGCTCTTAACAGAAGATCTGGTTATTCCTAGTGAACTCCCTGCCTAAAATCTGGAACACCCTACCTGAAAACTCTTGAACTGCAGACACATTCATCACTTTCAAAACTACATTTAGAAAACATCTTATCTCCCTGATCTACCCCGACAACTAACTACATGATAACCACCTGGTGGTTCAAAATTACTCACCCACTGACTATAAACCCAGAAATACTGATCTTAATCTTAAAATAATAAATCCTAACTAGTCATAAGTTTGCCTATGATACTCAAATATAGACACCTTGTATTGTGCCAAAACAAAAGCAGTCACATTGCTAAACTCACAAATTATGATGTAGTCACTTAGCCTTAATACTATAATCTGTAAGGATTTAATGTTAAGAATTAATCTAAGTCTGCTCGAAATGCCTAGCCATGCTAGGTGTCCTAGTGGCCCCCTCTGTAATTTGTATTTTATAACATGTAAACCACAAAATACCCAAAACCTGTAAACCCCACATTGTAACCATTATAGAGAATAAACTTGAACTGAATTGAATTGAATTTAGCTTGAATACCTGGTCTCTGACTAGTAAGTAAGTAAGTAAGTTTATTCAGGTATACACAAATACAGTTACATAGAATTATCATACATAGCAGCATGTGTGTAGAGAACCTAGGATAACCCAAAAAAGTCAGAGTGACTTATTTCCATTGGGGTCCTTTTGCCTTATTATTATAATATAAAGGTTATAATATTTTCTTATTATTCTACAATGAAGATAACATCTTATCATCATAATAAAAAGACTATCTACTACACCAAGGTCATTAAGACTATCTACAATACGAGGGTCATTACTAGGAATAAGGTAAAATTTACACGTATGTTAGCTAAAAAATAGAAAATCATTCCCCTCCCTTTCTGTAGCTACATTCATCAGACACCTTTTGGCACTCTTCTTGAACTGGTTCATGCTATGACTGGCTTTGACATGTGTGGGCAGTCTGTTCCATTCCTTTATTGCTGTAAATAAAAGGTGTTTGAAGCCTGGCCACTGACTGTGGGTACTACAAAGTTGTGCTCTCCCCCCCTAGTACTATGATTGCTTTGGTTCCCAACCTTGACAAAATTGACAGCAAGATATTCTGGACATTGTTTGTGAGCAATTTTATAAACATGATTTAGCTTCAGTTGTTTTACTCTGTCTTCAACATTCAGCATATCCAACTTATATCATTTAAGCATATCATTTAAGGAAAACTGCCGTTTTCCTTAAAGTGTGGCTGTATAACAACTTTGGGTCAGATTTGGCTTTCGATGTCATGCTCCTCAAGGAAGGTTCCTTGATGTTGGTGAGGGGCTCTTGATTTAGGGAATTGGATCTGTGCTCCAGTTCCCCGAATTAAGCCTGAATGCCTTCCACATCCCCCCCCCAGGCGCTGTATAATCCTCCGGGTTTAGCGCTTCCCCTTGATTATAATAATAAAAATAATAATAATAATAATTTCGATGTTATGTCGTCCTCAAATGGCCGTTGTGGTTACAAGGGTTGAGTCGCAGCTCCTGGTCCCACCTGTTCGCTGGTCAGTGTGTGTGTGTGTGTGTGTGTGTGTGTGTGTGTACTCTTGTGGTTGCAGGGGTCGATTTATAGCTCCTGGCCCCGCCTCTTCGTATGTGGGTGTGTGTGTAAAAACCATTGTGAAAACATCATATATTATATACGGGATACGCAAAAGAAAACTTGTTTAATGATTAAAAAAAAATTGTAGCTTGTAGGACGGGTACTGAGCGTCACTTGCGGCCCAAGATGGCGAGTGTATACAAACGCTGAGTAATTCTGACTGTACCGCTGTCTCCTGCTGTAGCCTGCATCAGTGGTCACCACACAAGTCTCCTACTGTAGCCTACATCAGTGGTCACCACACAAGTCTCCTGCTGTAGCCGTCGTCATGGTAAGTGGCTGCTGGAGGCTGAGGATGACAAATTCTGGGCTAGCTGTTGGCATACAAGTATCGTAGATTTTGTTGGAATTATAATAATAATCTTTATTTCTACATGATAGAACTTATACAGACCTAGCTGACATCAGTGACAAACTATATAGAAAGCCCCTGGTTATGCAGAGCATTTCGGGCAAATTAGGTCAATTATGTCCCCCTGGATGCAACCCACACCAGTCAACACCCAGGTACCTACCTATTGGTAGGTGAAGAGGGGCAGTAGGAACTTATGCAGGAACACTGTAATAGCCTGTGGTCTGGTAGACAACGCTCACGCTTCACACACTGAGTGTCTGGTTCAATCCCCGGCAGGGTGGAAAAATTGGACGCATTTCCTTACACCTGTTGTCCTGTTCACTTATCTAGTAAGTAGGTACCTGGGTGTTAGTTGACTGGTGTGGGTGGCATCCTGGGGAACAGATTGAGGGCCCCCAATGGAAATAAGACAGTCCATCGATGACACTGCCTTTCATGGGTTATCCTGGGTGGATAACCTTCCAGGGTTAAAAATCCGAACAAAAATCTCAAATCTCACTGACCCATGCTCACTCGTACACATCCAACCTATATTAAAAGCTACTCAAAGTTCTCTCCTTTAGGAGTTTGTTCCATTCCTCTCTATAATTACATATAATTATTTATTAATTGTTATTTATATTTATTATTTTGTATAAGTATGGCTGATATGTCAGTAATAACAGTTTACACAACAAGTGTCCTGCATAATACCATCAATAAGATGATTTCTGTCTATAAGAAATAGAGCTAAATTGGGACAAGGGAATTTTGTCAGTATTGACCAATGTACAAAATATTGTATTCTTTATCTTGGCTTATTACTTTGAATGCCTTCGTGAAAAATGTTAGTAAATTCACGAGGCAAAAGTGTCTCTCTGTAACATCGTGCTGAAATTCATTGATCAACTTGTATCCTTCAAGGCAGCTTTGAATTGCACCATCAGTTATTGATTTGATCACCTTTCCTACAAATGAGGTTAGGCTGATTGACCTAAAATTGCAAGCCAAGGACCTATCTACTGCTTTGTAAATGTGTATCATATTTACCATTTTCCTCTTATTTGGTATGATACCCATTTATAATGATCATTTGAAGTGGCTAGCTAATGATTTGCTAGATTCTTCTTAATATTCATTTAGAACTCTTGAAAACAGCTCATCAGGGCCCAGTGACTTGCTTGGTCTCAAGTCAGTCTCATTGTATGAGGACTATCTCTAGTGATTTTAATGTGTGGTGTGAATATAATGCAGAGAATTCGTAGTTTGGAAGTTAGGAGGAGGTGCGGGATTACCAAAACTGTTGTCCAGAGGGCTGAGGAAGGGTTGTTGAGGTGGTTCGGACATGTAGAGAGAATGGAGCGAAACAGAATGACTTCAAGAGTGTATCAGTCTGTAGTGGAAGGAAGGCGGGGTAGGGGTCGGCCTAGGAAAGGTTGGAGGGAGGGGGTAAAGGAGGTTTTGTGTGCGAGGGGCTTGGACTTCCAGCGGGCATGCGTGAGCGTGTTTGATAGGAGTGAATGGAGACAAGTGGTTTTTAATACTTGACGTGCTGTTGGAGTGTGAGCAAAGTAACATTTATAAAGGGATTCAGGGAAACCGGCAGGCCGGACTTGAGTCCTGGAGATGGGAAGTACAGTGCCTGCACTCTGAAGGAGGGGTGTTAATGTTGCAGTTTAAAAACTGTAGTGTAAAGCACCCTTCTGGCAAGACAGTGATGGAGTGAATGATGGTGAAAGTTTTTCTTTTTCGGGCCACCCTGCCTTGGTGGGAATCGGCCAGTGTGATAATAAAATAGATAATTTCTATTTATCCTGTACTGTGTAATTATTTCTGGAGTTTAATTTGATATGTGTAAAAATTAAGGAAATGCATGTTAAAAATAGTATGCATTTGTCACTAACAGTTAACTGGAGTTACATTTAAGTGGGCATATGTTGTCCTTAATGTTGTTTCTATATTTCTTAAAAAGAACTTTAGATTGGTGTGATTACCTCGCAACTGTGATTTAATATTCAGTCTTGGCTTTCCTTATTTTTTTCTCTCGTAAATTGCATATATTTGTTGATAGGTGAGCATAAGTAGCAAGTAAGTCTGTTTAGGTACAGGTCCACATAGGTACAATTATACATAGTGACATGTGTAAATTACCCACCAGGATAACTCAAAAAAGTCATTGATTTTTTTCCATTGGGGTCCTCTTATGATTTTCCTATTTTTCACCCAAGAGATGTTTTAATCTATTGTTCATGTATTTAAGGTCACTCATACTTGATCTAATTTCTCTAAATAGGAATACTGTACATGTGTGTGACTTGGGCAGCTTTTACAACACTTTGGAAAAAGTCATTTTTAGCATCCATCACCTTTATCTATCCGGCCTCCCTCATGTTTGTTTGTTGGGTTTATCAGGGCCACAGACAGCTTATGCCATATAGAGCCCAACTTCCTGTATGGGGAAGATAATGTTGCCCATAGGTGGGTGATGAAAGAAAAAGGAACAAGAGTTCCTTTGTAAATAGAAACAGGAACTAGAAGTTCCCAATTAGGTTAGGTTATGCCAAGCCCCAGCAGAGCGAGGTGCCCACACCCCCACCTAAATTCAGTAACCGGCTTCTCACCAAAACTGTTTGGTGGAGCTGGCTGAAAGTAAGCTGATGATAGGTGCCCCTCCTGTAATGTCTGGTGGGCAAAGTAGATCAGAACAAGCGTCCCAGAGAGATGGGAGAAATACGTCACTGATATTCAGGCAAGAGCAAGACGTCCACACCCGACAAAGGCTGGTGCAGAAGTCCAGCCTAGGCCCCCTATGATAATCCCTAGTATAGTTATCTTGACTATCATTATTAACCCTTTAAGGGTCGAGAACCCCGATCCTGAACTCCCACTGGGGGGGGGGTCCAAAAATATAAAAAAAAAAAAAAAATTCTTATGAAATGATAGAGAATCTTTTCCTGATGGTAATGACACCAAGAGTATGAAATTTGATGGAAAACTTGCAGAATTATGCTTTCACAAAGTTAGCGGTCTCGATGATATTTACGCATTGGTGATTTCGCCCATTTTGGGCCCTGTTTTCGGCCAGTTCCAATGTTCTAGTCGACTAAAATCACTATTTCACTAGAACTCCATCTGTTCTATCGACTGAGTACAAGAAAACGCCCATTTACTGATTTCAAGTACCCAATAAAGTGGTCAGAAATTGGCAGTTTGGCCAATTTCACACAAATTTCAAAAGATGCCAGTTTCAAAATAGGGTCCAGAATAAACAAGGCAGACATTCCTGGAACTAAAAATAACACTTTCTCTGTTCATTAGTCACGTCTCCAGGCCCCTCTTATATTACTCTTGCTTTCCATTTTTAATTTTTATTCTCACAAAAAACAGAAAATTTACTGTTATGCAGACTACTGCATTATTATACATAATTATTGTATAAATGATATCAACCCATTCATTTACTCTTGAACATCGGCAAAAATTGAACATTTCTGCTACATTGCGCTCAATTTCAAGGTACTTTTCATTGTGAAACTAATCAAAATCATCTCTGTTTCTGTAATGTATCTTCCATTCTATAAAATGAGACCAAGAAAACGAAAATACAACCATAAACACCATACAAAAATATACTGCAAAGTCGCGATTTTAAACCAAAAACACAGTCGGAGTTTTTTTTCTCGTTATGCACTGCATGCTGCAGGAATTTTTTTTTATACTGCGCACACTGACCCATTCTTTCATATGTAGGCCTACCAGCTGTCTTCCACCAGATTTGAAGACGCTAGAATTTACCCGTATAAGTATGTGACCGACCCCGGCTGTTAAGACGTACATGTATATGACCGACCCTCAAAGGGTTAAGGAAATTCCATAGATGTTGAAACTAGGGGATTTTTTTATTGCTTTCTCAAACTTCTTCATTAACCTCAAGATTACTTATCAGAGATGTGTGAGGAAATTTGCCAAGCGTTTCTGCCTACCCATGACCCGAGTTCCAGTTTCTCAGTATATGAGCTTAGACTGCTACCAATTGAGTCTTGAGCACCCAATTGCCAGACCTGAAGTCATACTCTGCCTATCAGACCCCTCAAGGAAGCTTCTTTGGTGAGGGGCTTTTGATCCAAAAAACATGACCTTCCTTTCCTTGGATCGAAATTATTAAATACCTCACATTACCCTAGGTGCTGAATGACCCCTATAGGTATAGCTCTTCCCCTATGAATGTAATGTACTAATCAAAGGGTGTGTGTTGATACTATTAAAAGGATCTGATTTGAGAAATTGGAGCTATGTGTGCTTTGTTGCATCAAACCTGATCATCTCCC
This sequence comes from Cherax quadricarinatus, assembly GCF_038502225.1. Lineage (NCBI taxonomy): Eukaryota > Metazoa > Arthropoda > Malacostraca > Decapoda > Parastacidae > Cherax > Cherax quadricarinatus. Next base: position 30,903,231 of record NC_091323.1, on the reverse strand, counting down.
ATTTCTCAGGTGTTGTATACCCCAGAGATTCATTGCTATTAGCCTATGAATATGCTAATTATAGCCCAGGGTAAGACTGTTTGTGCCCTCTCCATGTTTGTAATACTCCATAGCAAGAACTGAAAATTTTTTCCAACGCTATACAACAGTTTTTAAGATGTAATTAGCAAGCAAAACAAATTAGCCCCTTGTAGTACTCTGAATATTAACAGTGTGTAGAAAATGAAGATCTTGTAACAGTTTTACAGCCTTTTAATTCCTGAAGGTAAGAAGTTGACAAGAACTGGTCTTGATAGGTGCCAAACCCATCACTTTATCGTACATCAATTCATCGGTACAGCATGATTTGGAATTATTTTGAATTGCATTTTCTAGCTATAGTACAGTAATTAAAGTTGACATCTAGGCATCTTGGAAAATCCTTGCAGGATTTTCAAAAGGATATTGATATATAATGTATTGATAATTACCATTATTTTCTCTGTATACTGTTTATTAATTTATGTAAACCCTGAAGTCATAACAGTTGTTATGACTTCATGGAGGAATGCTAAACACATAGGGGGTATAACCATAATATATCTGTTGTGTACAGTATGTCATTGATAGTAATAACACTTTAGTGCACAAAGTGTATAAAGAGAAAAAAAACAGCCTTATCTTTATTTTAGTGCAGGCAGACTTATCTGTTATTCTAGTTTCATAATTTGCCCTGCATGTTCTACAGGCTCGCCGCTATGATTCGAAGACTACAATCTTCTCTCCAGAAGGGAGACTGTACCAAGTAGAATATGCCATGGAAGCTATTGGACATGCTGGTACCTGTTTAGGTATACTAGCAAATGATGGGATAGTATTGGCTGCTGAGCGTCGTAACACTAATAAGCTTCTGGATGATGTATTCTTGTCTGATAAAATTTATAAAATTGATGAGTAAGTATTCTTATTTTGTTTTTGTTTTTTGAATAGCTGGTCTTTTATATAATAAAAATGCAGTGAAGATTATACACCTTCATGCATTTTGCTAATTTAAGAATTTCCCATATTCTTTTGAAAACTTAATATAGTCATATACATATTAAATTAAGTGTATAATTTATTTTAGCATGATTTCAGTATGTAGTATTAACACAGTTTACTGATAAGGGGAAATTATCTTCTAGGCTGAGGCATGACTGATAGGAAGCAGTTTATATAAATGGGAAAAAAATTTAGGTAATGGAAGATTAGGTAATTTGGGTATTGAAAGATTAGGTAATTTGGGCATTGAAAGATTAGGTAATGAAAGATTGGAGGGAGGACATGAATGTGTTCAGATGAGTGGACTTATCAGTGGATTGGTTCTTGAAAAGATGAAGTGAACTGAAGAATTGACAAGGATAGAGAGATGGGTGGTGCATTGAGGCTTCTGTGGAGATGAAGAATGTTACCCTTGGAAGCAAAAAGGGAAATTTATTAGAGTATAGTGGCATCAACACTTACATGGGCATGAAGCATGGGTATTGAATGTGAGGAGGCTGGAGACAGTGAAGATGTCATATCTGAGGGAAATGTGTGATGTGAATATTTTGCTGAGAATTTGTAGTTTGGAGATTAGGAGGAGGTTTGGGGTTACAGAAAGTATTATCCAAAGGGCTGAAGAGGGGTTGAGGTAGTTTGGACATTTATAAAGGGTGGTGCCAAATAGGATGGATAACTTGGAGGATGCATAAATCTGTAATGAAGGGAAGACTGGATATATCAAGATACATGTGTGTATATCTAGTAGGGCAATTAGTTCATGGTACAGAGCAGTATGTTGGATGCTAGCCACTGCCAGGCCAATGGCTTGAAAAGAGATTAGGAAGAGGACATGTCCTGTTGCTGGTAGGTCTGGCATAATAGTGAGGCAGATATATCTTGTGAACTCAGGTCTAGATTAGAACTAAGCCCACTAGTCTGCAGCACAGGCCTAGTGGTATGGGCCCAAAATAAGACTCAACAGGAGTTACATCACTGTGTACTCTGCATACAGTCGTCCTGACCATAACAGATATATCAGATCACTTTTTAGTTGTAGCTACAGTGAGAGTAAAAGGTAGATGGGATACAAGAAAAATAGAAGCAGCAAGTAAGAGAGGTGAAGATGTATAAACTAAAAGAGGAGGCAGTTAGGGTAAGATATAAACAACTATTGGAGGATAGATGAGCTAGTGAGAGTATAGGCAGTGGGGTCGAAGATGTATGGGGTAAGTTTAAGAACATAGTGTTAGTGTTCAACAGAAGTTTGTGTTTACAGGAAAGTGGGCGCGGGAAAGAAGAAGAGCGATTGGTGGAGTGATGATGTAAAGAGTAGTAAGGGAGAAAAAGTTAGCATGAGAGGTTTTTACAAAGTAGAAGTGATGCAAGGAGGGAAGAGTATATGGAGAGAAAAAGAGAGGTTAAGAGAGTGGTGAAGCAATGTAAAAAGAGAGCAACTGAGAGAGTGGGTGAGATGTTATCAACAAATTTTGTTGAAAAAAAAAAACAGTTTTGGAGTGAGATTAATAAGTTGAGGAAGCCTAGGGAACAAATGGATTTGACAGTTAAAAATAGGAGAGGAGAGTTATTAACCCTTTGAGGGTCGACAGGACCTCTCTGAGACTTGTTCTCAGGGTTGGCCAAATTTAAAAAAAAAAATAATTTTTTCTTATGAAAAGATAGAGAATCTTTTCCCGATCATAATGACACCAAAAGTATGAAATTTGATGGAAAACTTACGGAATTATGCTCTCGCGAAGTTAGCGGTCTCGACGATGTTTACGCATCGGCGATTTTGCCCACTTTGAGCTCTATTTTTGGCCAATTCCAATGTACTAGTCGACAAAAATCATAACTATTTCGCTAGAACTCTATTTTTTGTATCGAATGAGTACAAGAAACCACCCATTTACCGATTTCAACTATCCAATAAAGTGGTCAGAATTTAGCAATTTTGACAATTTCACACAAATTTCAAAAGATGCCAATTTCTGAATAGGGTCCAGAATAAACAAGAAAGACATTCCTGGCATTAAAATAACAAGTTCTCTGTTCGTTAGTCACATCCCCAGGCCCCTCTTATATTTCTTTGGCTTTCCACTTTCAGTTTTTATTCTTACAAAAAACAGATTTACTGTTATGCAGACTACTGCATTAGTGTAGAAATTGTATAAATAATATCAGCGCACTTGTGAAAGAATATTAGACTCACCAGTTGACGTGTATTGGACGTTTGGCATGATTTGTTTACTTTTGAACTTTGGTAAAAATTGAACATTTCTGCTACTTTGAGCTCAATTTCAAGGTACTTTTCATTGTAAAACCAGTCAAAATCATCTCAATTTCTGTAATGTGTCTTCCATTCTATAAAATGAGACCAAGAAAACTAGAATACAACAATAAATACCGTACGAAAATACAGTGCAAACTCGCTGTTTTATTCCAAAAACACGGTCAAAGTTTTTTTTGTCATTATGCACTGTGTGCTGCAGGTTCTTTTTTATACTGCGCACACTGACCACATAGACCAATTCTTTCATATGTAGGCCTACCAGCTTTCTCCCACTAGATTTGAGGGCGCTAGAATTTAGACGTACTAGTACGTCAAAAACCCTGGGTCGTAAGCCGTACTAGTACGGCTGAAACCCCCAATGGGTTAAATGGAGAGTTAGAGGTATCGGGAAGATGGAGGGAATATTTTGAGGAATTGTTAAATGTTGATGAAGATAGGGAAGCTGTGATTTCGTGTATAGGGCAAGGAGGAATAACATCTTATAGGAGTGAGAAAGAGCCAGTTGTGAGTGTGGGGAAAGTTCGTGAGGCAGTGGGTAGAATGAAAGGGGGTAAGGCAGCTGAGATTGATGGGATGAAGATAGAAATATTAAAACCAGGAAAGGATATAGTTTTGGAGTGGTTGGTGCTATTATTTAATAAATGTATGGAAGAGGGTTAGGTACCTTGGGATTGGCAGAGAGTATGCATAGTTCCTTTGTATAAAGGCAAAGGGGATAAAAGAGAGTGCAAAAATTATAGGGGAATAAGTCTGTTGAGTATACCTGGTAAAGTGTATGGTAGTTATTATTGAAAGAATTAAGAGTAAGACGGAAAGTAGGATAGCAGATGAATAAGGAGTCTTTAGGAGAGGAAGGGGGTATGTAGACCAAGTCTTTACAGTGGTTTTTGTGGCATATTACAGGGTGGATAGGGGGGCAGTGTGGCAGATGTTGCAGGTGTATGGTATAGGTGGTAGGTTACTGAAAGCAGTGAAGAGTTTTTATGAGGATAGTGAAGTTCAGGTTAGAGTATGTAGGAGAGAGGGAGATTATTTCCCAGCAAAAGTAGGCCTTAGACAAGGATGTGTGATGTCACCATGGTTGTTCAATATATTTATAGATAGGGTTGTAAGAGAAGTGAATGTGAGGGTCTTGGCAAGAGGTGTGGAGTTAAAAGACAAAGAATCAAACACAAAGTGGGAGTTGTCACAGTTGCTCTTTGCTGATGACTCTGCTTTTGGGAGAGTCTGAAGAGAAGTTACAGAGGTTGGTTGATGAATTTGGTAGGGTATGTAAAAGAAGAAAAAAGTGAATATAGGAAAGAGTAAGGTGATGAGGATAAAAAGATTAGGTGATGAAAGATTGGATATAAGATTGGAGGGAGAGAGTATGGAGGAGGTGAATGTATTCAGATATTTAGGAGTGGACGTGTCAGCAGATGGGTCTATGAAGGATGAGGTGAATCATAGAATTGATGAGGAGAAAAGGGTGAGTGGTGCACTTAGGAGTCTGTGGAGACAAAGAACTTTGTCCGTGGAAGCAAAGAGGGGAATGTATGAGAGTATAGTTTTACCAACGCTCTTATATGGGTGTGAAGCATGCGTGATGAATGTTGCAGCGAGGAGAAGGCTGGAGGCAGTGGAGATGTCATGTCTGAGGGCAATGTGTGGTGTGAATATAATGCAGAGAATTCGTAGTTTGGAAATTAGGAGAAGGTGTGTGATTACCAAAACTGTTATCCAGAGGACTGAGGAGGAGTTGTTGAGGTCGTTCGGACATGTAGAGAGAATGGAACAAAACAGAATGACTTCGAGAGTGTATAAATCTGTAGTGGAGGGAAGGCGGGGTAGGGGTTGGCCTAGGAAAGTTTGGAGGGAGAAGGTACAGGAGGCTTTGTGTGCGAGGGGCTTGGACTTTCAGCAAGCATGCGTGAGCATATTTGATAGGAGTGAATAGAGACAAATGGTTTTTAATACTTGACGTGCTGTTGGAGTGTGAGCAAAGTAACATTTATGAAGGGATTCAGGGAAACTGGCAAGCCGGACTTGAGTCCTGGAGATGGGAAGTACAGTGTCTGCATTCTGAAGGAGGGGTGTTAATGTTGCAGTTTTATAACTGTAGTGTAAAGCGCCCCTCTGGCAAGACAGTGATGGAGTGAATGATGCTGAAAATTTTTCTTTCTCGGGCCACCCTGCCTTTGTGGGAATCGGCCATGTGCAATACAGTTTGAACTTTTTTCATTCCAGTAGGTTCAGGTGCCATACTGACCGAATTTTTTCCCATAAGGAATATTGTGAAGTAGTAGTCCATTTCAGACCCCCAAACATACACGTAAAACGCACTTACATAAATAACATAACATTTGGAACAATATTAATATAATAATATCTCTATTTCTTCAAGTACATGTACCTAGTATATGTACTGGCTTAGCTGACATCAGTGACATACTACTATATAGAAAGCCGCTTTTATGCAGAGCATTTCGGGCAAATTAGGTCAGTTTTGTTCCAGGATGCGACCCACACCAGTCGACTAACACCCAGGTACCCATTTTATGCTGATGGGTGAACATGGACAGCAGGTGTCTCATGGAAACATGTCCTAATGTTTTCCAGCCGTACCGGAGATTTGACCTCCGGACCTCAGTGTGTGGGCTGAGTGCACTAGTGATTGAGCTACAGGACCCCCTAATGATGGATAAAACTCTCTTAAGGAACAGTGCTCTGGAGTGGGTGCAAGGGAAGAATGGCTAAGACATACAACAAAAAACAAAAACTTACTTAAGGGGAGGAGAAAGAAAAGGGGAGTGTGTGATAAAATGGTTTGGACAGCACTGTGAGCCATGGCAGTGCATTAGTGCATGCAAGAACCCTTAGCAGCAAGAAATATGCTATCCTGGGACTGGACCCACAGACAGTGTGACTTATCAGAGACACATCACGATGGCTGAACTACATAGCAGGATAGTCTTCGAATGGAACACTGTAGCAGAGTAGTCATCTGGGCTGGGTTCATTCACCTGGTGGCATGACTTGGGGGTGCCTCACTTGCCAGCACCACCAGGTGCCATGCTAGAACTGGGGCCTGCAGACACTGCAACACTCCAGAACTCTTGACTGGGACTATGTTGTAGGGCAGTTGCAGCAAGGGCACTCTAGCATTGCACAACTTGGTATCAGCAAGCAGGGTGTTGTGGAGATGACAGCTTAAGTGTATGAGCCATAAGGACAAATCAGGTACAGGTGTCTTCAGTGATGCCGGTAGGCAGCAGTTACCAGAGAATGATTCTGCATGTGGAGTTGTAGATGAGAAAACTTAAGTGATGTGACGCCAATGAGAGTTGGTGAGCATAGTTCTCTCTGTATAGGTTGCTCAGTCAACTTCTGCATCTGATGCCTGGACTGACTGTATAGTCACTGGGCAAGTGGTTACATTAGGGTGTGACCTATAACACTTGAGGGGTGTGTTATGTTGGTCTAGGCACAGACCATACTGTAGAACACGGAAATATTTATCACATTCTCAACCAAACATGTGCTATCATGGTTACAACGTGGTTTGCACTAACAAAATGATGCTTTTCTGTGCAAAAATGACACTAAGGCATTTAAGAACGTGTGGTTATGGCACAGTGGTATGGAACAGACTTGAGAGGAAATAACACGTGATCTACGAGACTAAGTTGAACACCTACTTTGTTGACTGGACAACACTGAACACTACAGCATTTTGTCTCTCAGTTTACAGAAATTACTGAAAACACTTTAAATTTGCAAAGTAACACTTATGGTGCGACATTGTACAGCGCCTCCTCACTTAGCGACGTATACTTGTTTACCGACACCTTGGACTTACAGGCTCTCTGACCAGTATACATACCTAAATAATGTATATTAGAGATGATTTTCTCTATTCTGTTATTACAATATAGAGTACATTACTGTATAAACATTTAAGAACATACCAGAAATGTTACAAATGGTCCAAAGGTAACATTAAAACAGTATCAAAGATGGTTGACACAAACCCACTACCATTATAGCATGCTTTTCACTTAGCGACGAATTCGTTTACTGACGAGGAGAGGCTGTAATGTGATGGAGGGTGTATAAATCTGTAATGGAGGGAAGGCAGTGAAGGTGTCCTAGGGAAGGTTGGAGGTTGGGGGGTAAAGGTTATGCATGGGAGGGGCTTGAACATTCAACAGGTGTGCAGGTGTGTTAAATAGGAGTGAGTGGAGGCAAGTGATATTTATGACTTGACATGCTATTAGAGTATGAGTAAGGTAAAATTTATGAAGGGATTGAGGGAAACTGGTTAGCTGGACTTTAGTCCTGTAGGTGGGAAGTACAGTGCTTGCACTCTGGAGGAGGGGTGGGGATATTGCAGTTTGGAGGGGGGCATCTGAGCTGTAGTGTTTAGATGCTTGTGGCAAGACAGTGATAGTGAATGATGGTGAAAACATTTCTTTTTCAGATCACCCTACCTCAGTAGATGGCCAATGTGTTAAAAAAAAATTGAAATGTACAAATAAAAAAACAAGAATAAATTATTTTTTTATTATCACACTGGCCGATTCCCACCAAGGCAGGGTGGCCCGAAAAAGAAAAACTTTCACCATCATTCACTCCATCACTGTCTTGCCAGAAGGGTGCTTTACACTACAGTTTTTAAACTGCAACATTAACACCCCTCCTTCAGAGTGCAGGCACTGTACTTCCCATCTCCAGGACTCAAGTCCGGCCTGCCGGTTTCCCTGAATCCCTTCATAAATGTTACTTTGCTCACACTCCAACAGCACGTCAAGTATTAAAAACCATTTGTCTCCATTCACTCCTATCAAACACGCTCACGCATGCCTGCTGGAAGTCCAAGCCCCTCGCACACAAAACCTCCTTTACCCCCTCCCTCCAACCCTTCCTAGGCCGACCCCTACCCCGCCTTCCTTCCACTACAGACTGATACACTCTTGAAGTCATTCTGTTTCGCTCCATTCTCTCTACATGTCCGAACCACCTCAACAACCCTTCCTCAGCCCTCTGGACAACAGTTTTGGTAATCCCGCACCTCCTCCTAACTTCCAAACTACGAATTCTCTGCATTATATTCACACCACACATTGCCCTCAGACATGACATCTCCACTGCCTCCAGCCTTCTCCTCGCTGCAACATTCATCACCCACGCTTCACACCCATATAAGAGCGTTGGTAAAACTATACTCTCATACATTCCCCTCTTTGCCTCCAAGGACAAAGTTCTTTGTCTCCACAGACTCCTAAGTGCACCACTCACTCTTTTTCCCTCATCAATTCTATGATTCACCTCATCTTTCATAGACCCATCCGCTGACACGTCCACTCCCAAATATCTGAATACGTTCACCTCCTCCATACTCTCTCCCTCCAATCTGATATTCAATCTTTCATCACCTAATCTTTTTGTTATCCTCATAACCTTACTCTTTCCTGTATTCACCTTTAATTTTCTTCTTTTGCACACCCTACCAAATTCATCCACCAATCTCTGCAACTTCTCTTCAGAATCTCCCAAGAGCACAGTGTCATCAGAATCTCCCAAAAGAATAAATAAGAGATATAAATAACATGTTGAAAATATCTTACCAAAATAGGACTTACAACAATGTATTCAAGTTGTGCAAATTTAGATTTATGAAGGGTATAGAGTATTGTACTGATTTGATAATAAGAGTTGTAGATGAGCAGAATAAACTCCAGTAGTGTCACTGAAGCAAAAACTTTAGATAGTTTAAATGTAGATTGGACAGGTATACAAGTGGATGTGAATTAGACCTATATAGCATGAGACAGTAGGCCTACTGCAGTACTCATCTATTTGTGCTATTTTAGGGACATGGCATGTTGTGTGGCAGGCATTACATCTGATGCTAACGTATTAACAAATGAGCTTCGTGCTATTGCCCAGCGACACACACTCCAGTTTGGTGAGCCCATACCCTGTGAGCAGCTCGTCATGAGGCTCTGTGACATAAAACAAGCTTACACGCAATATGGAGGTATAGTATTATTTTTAATTTCTGTCATTTTAAATTGCATCAAGAATCACAATATTTAGCTGTTCAGTAATTATGTTTAAAGTTATTTCTTGTAGTGAATGATTCCCACAGGTTAACACTCTGCCTCAAGTATAATATAATAATTAGAAATATATTTACTTGTTGATCTAATGCAATAGATTATGTTAAGTCAGAGCAGTAACAGAATAAGCAGAAGGCATAAATTCTGGTCGTTTTCATACAGGAAAGCGTCCATTTGGTGTGTCGATCTTATATATGGGCTGGGATACTCGTCATGGGTATCAACTTTACCAAAGTGATCCGTCTGGGAACTACTCTGGTTGGAAGGCCACTTGCATTGGCAATAGCAGTGCGGTAAGTATCCAGACAATTAGCCTTTACCATACATAATGGTTTGATGTTCCATTTGTAATGTAATATACTAACTTCACATTTAGAAAACATAATTTTGGCATACTTCAATTTTTCTCTAAAATGGTACCTATTGCACCATTACTTAATATGCCCTGGTTTCTTTAAAAAAAAAAAAAAAACTTTTAATAGCAGTCCATCACAGTCTCCTCTTCATTTTATCATATTCTTTCTTTAGATGGATAAAAACATGTACGTATACCTTAACATCTTTCTTACATGCTTTTTCTGGTAGTGCTCTTGGTGCCTATGTCTCAAGCACAGCCTCACTTTCCACAATATCCATGTTGTTGGAAATCTAACAAAAAAGAAAAAAAAAAGAGGAACTTGCACTATTGAGAGGAATTTAGGAAAGCACTAGTTTGTCAGTAATTTGGGTAGATTTGAAATTGGCTAGAGAAACATGTACGAGACTAGCCAGGGCTAGACATACCTTCCTAGGATGGTCTATTAGACCCATTGAAGTACACTTGACCGTCAGACAGCACAGTTAGTTAGTATTCCCATGCTAGTGCCCATCTGAACATACACTCTTAGTGTCACATGGGACCTATAACAAGTGAAGGGAACATGTGACAGCAGACACAGTGTGTACCTGCGGGCCACTGACCCCTTCCCTTAACTCAGAACTTCACTCGCCCTTCCTCACCCAGTACCTTGTACTCGCATGCTCCCACCAATTAGCCCGTAAGAAAATGGACTCGTCCTGAGGCTCGCTATGAAACGGAGGGGAAAGAACTTGGTGCATGCCACATTTTTCCCTACATGTACTCCACGTGTAAGCCAATTTTTTTATGGTGTGGTCACTAAAAATGTCATAATTTTTTAACCATATTGAAAATGTGTTAACAGATCACGTATTTCTGTGCTCTTTCATTTAGTACTTGCTGTATACAATACCTAGGCTATTGCACTCTTATTTCATATCTCTATAACTCTCAACATTTTCCCTTACTTTTATAGTGGTATCAGCAAAATTTGTGCTGATACTCGTGCTCATTCTTAGGCCAATAACGGTATCATTACCATCAAAATCAGCCAGTACTCTCCAGTATTGATAGTTTTAGGCTGACACTGATGTCAAAATCAGTTTACAGCACAGGTGTTGATACTTTGGCACATCCCTAGGTACAACCATTGCTCTTCAAATCATCAGGCTTTATTGTATAAATTCAAGGATTATGTGGAGTAAAATAAAGATTGGATGTGAAAAGTGGGTTATAGTAAGCGTGTATGCACCTGGAGAAGAGAGAAGTGTAGAGGAGAGAGAGAGATTCTGGGAAATGTTGAGTGAATGCGTGGGGAGTTTTGAATCAAGTGAGAGAGTAATGGTGGTTGGGGATTTCAATGCTAAAGTGGGTAAAAATGTTATAGAGGGAGTTGTAGGTAAATTTGGGATGCCAGGGGTAAATGTAAATGGGGAGCCTTTAATTGAGCTATGTGTAGAAAGAAATTTGGTAATAAGTAATACATATTTTATGAAAAAGAAGATAAATAAATATACGAGGTATGATGTAGCACGTAATGAAAGTAGTTTGTTAGATTATGTATTGGTGGATAAAAGGTTGATGGGTAGGCTCCAGGATGTACATGTTTATAGAGGGGCAACTGATATATCGGATCATTATTTAGTTGTAGCTACAGTTAGAGTAAGAGGTAGATGGGAAAAGAGGAAGGTGGCAACAACAAGTAAGAGGGAGGTGAAAGTGTATAAACTAAGGGAGGAGGAAGTTCGGGCGAGATATAAGCGACTATTGGCAGAAAGGTGGGCTAGTGCAAAGATGAGTAGTGGGGGCGTTGAAGAGGGTTGGAATAGTTTTAAAAATGCAGTATTAGAATGTGGGGCAGAAGTTTGTGGTTATAGGAGGGTGGGGGCAGGAGGAAAGAGGAGTGATTGGTGGAATGATGAAGTAAAGGGTGTGATAAAAGAGAAAAAGGTAGCTTACGAGAGGTTTTTACAAAGCAGAAGTGTTATAAGAAGAGCAGAGTATATGGAGAGTAAAAGAAAGGTGAAGAGAGTGGTGAGAGAGTGCAAAAGGAGAGCAGATGAAAGAGTGGGAGAGGCACTGTCAAGAAATTTTAATGAAAATAAGAAAAAATTTTGGAGTGAGTTAAACAAGTTAAGAAAGCCTAGGGAAAGTATGGATTTGTCAGTTAAAAACAGAGTAGGGGAGTTAGTAGATGGGGAGAGGGAGGTATTAGGTAGATGGCGAGAATATTTTGAGGAACTTTTAAATGTTAAGGAAGAAAGGGAGGCGGTAATTTCATGCACTGGCCAGGGAGGTATACCATCTTTTAGGAGTGAAGAAGAGCAGAATGTAAGTGTGGTGGAGGTGCGTGAGGCATTACGTAGAATGAAAGGGGGTAAAGCAGCTGGAACTGATGGGATCATGACAGAAATGTTAAAAGCAGGGGGGGATATAGTGTTGGAGTGGTTGGTACTTTTGTTTAATAAATGTATGAAAGAGGGGAAGGTACCTAGGGATTGGCGGAGAGCATGTATAGTCCCTTTATATAAAGGGAAAGGGGACAAAAGAGATTGTAAAAATTATAGAGGAATAAGTTTACTGAGTATACCAGGAAAAGTATACGGTAGGGTTATAATTGAAAGAATTAGAGGTAAGACAGAATGTAGAATTGCGGACGAGCAAGGAGGCTTCAGAGTGGGTAGGGGATGTGTAGATCAAGTGTTTACATTGAAGCATATATGTGAACAGTATTTAGATAAAGGTAGGGAAGTTTTTATTGCATTTATGGATTTAGAAAAGGCATATGATAGAGTGGATAGAGGAGCAATGTGGCAGATGTTGCAAGTATATGGAATAGGTGGTAAGTTACTAAATGCTGTAAAGAGCTTTTATGAGGATAGTGAGGCTCAGGTTAGGGTGTGTAGAAGAGAGGGAGAATACTTCCCGGTAAAAGTAGGTCTTAGACAGGGATGTGTAATGTCACCATGGTTGTTTAATATATTTATAGATGGGGTTGTAAAAGAAGTAAATGCTAGGGTGTTCGGGAGAGGGGTGGGATTAAATTATGGGGAATCAAATTCAAAATGGGAATTGACACAGTTACTTTTTGCTGATGATACTGTGCTTATGGGAGATTCTAAAGAAAAATTGCAAAGGTTAGTGGATGAGTTTGAGAATGTGTGTAAAGGTAGAAAGTTGAAAGTGAACATAAAAAAGAGTAAGGTGATGAGGGTATCAAATGATTTAGATAAAGAAAAATTGGATATCAAATTGGGGAGGAGGAGTATGGAAGAAGTGAATGTTTTCAGATACTTGGGAGTTGACGTGTCGGCGGATGGATTTATGAAGGATGAGGTTAATCATAGAATTGATGAGGGAAAAAAGGTGAGTGGTGCGTTGAGGTATATGTGGAGTCAAAAAACGTTATCTATGGAGGCAAAGAAGGGAATGTATGAAAGTATAGTAGTACCAACACTCTTATATGGATGTGAAGCTTGGGTGGTAAATGCAGCAGCGAGGAGACGGTTGGAGGCAGTGGAGATGTCCTGTCTAAGGGCAATGTGTGGTGTAAATATTATGCAGAAAATTCGGAGTGTGGAAATTAGGAGAAGGTGTGGAGTTAATAAAAGCATTAGTCAGAGGGCAGAAGAGGGGTTGTTGAGGTGGTTTGGTCATTTAGAGAGAATGGATCAAAGTAGAATGACATGGAAAGCATATAAATCTATAGGGGAAGGAAAGAGGGGTAGGGGTCGTCCTCGAAAGGGTTGGAAAGAGGGGGTAAAGGAGGTTTTGTGGGTGAGGGGCTTGGACTTCCAGCAAGCGTGCATGAGCGTGTTAGATAGGAGTGAATGGAGACGAGTGATACTTGGGACCTGACGATCTGTTGGAGTGTGAGCAGGGTAATATTTAGTGAAGGGATTCAGGGAAACCGGTTATTTTCATATAGTCGGACTTGAGTCCTGGAAATGGGAAGTACAATGCCTGCACTTTAAAGGAGGGGTTTGGGATATTGGCAGTTTGGAGGGATATGTTGTGTATCTCTATACGTATATGCTTCTAAACTGTTGTATTCTGAGCACCTCTGCAAAAGCAGTGATAATGTGTGTGTGTGGTGAAAGTGTTGAATGATGATGAATGTATTTTCTTTTTGGGGATTTTCTTTCTTTTTTTTTGGGTCACCCTGCCTCGGTGGGAGACGACCGACTTGTTGAAAAAAAAATATATATATATATCTATATATATATATATCTATATATATATATATATATATATATATATATATATATATCTATATATGTATATATATATATATCTATATATATATATATATCTATATATCTATATATATATATATATCTATATATGTCTATATATATATATATATCTATATATCTATATATCTATATATGCCTCCATAGATAACGTTTTTTGTCTCCACATATACCTCAATGCACCACTCGCCTTTTTCCCTTCATCAATTCTATGATTAACTTCATCCTTCATAAATCCATCCACTGACACGTCAACTCCCAAATATCTAAAAACATTCACTTCTTCCATACTCTTTCTTTTTTTCAACACACCGGCCGTATCCCACCAAGGCGGGGTGGCCCGAAAGGAAAAACGAAAGCTTCTCCTTTTACATTTGGTAATATATACAGGAGAAGGGGTTACTAGCCCCTTGCTCCTGGCGTTTTAGTCACCTTTTACAACACGCATGGCTTACGGAGGAGGAATTCTGTTCCACTTCCCCATGGAGAGAACAGGAAATAAACAAGAACTAGTAAGAAAATAGAAGAAAACCCGGAGGGGTGTGTACATATATATATATATGCTTGTACATGTATGTTTAGTGTGACCTAAGTGTAAGAAGTAGCAAGACGTACCTGAAATCTTGCATGTTTACGAGACAGAAAAATGGACACCAGCAATCCTACCATCATGCAAAACAATTACAGGCTTTCGTTTTACACTCACTTGGCAGGACGGTAGTACCTCCCTGGGCGGTTGCTGTCTACCGACCTGCTACCTAGGTCCTCCCATACTCCTCCTTTCCAATTTGATATCCAATTTTTCTTTATCTAAATCATTTGATACCCTCATCACCTTACTCTTTTCTATGTTTACTTTCAACTTTCTACCTTTATACACACTCCCAGACTCGTCCATTAACCTTTGCAATTTTTCTTTAGAATCTCCCATAACGACAGTATCATCAGCAAAAAGTAACTGTGTTAATTCCCATTTTGTATTTGATTCCCCATAATTTAATCCCACCCCTCTCTCAAACACCCTAGCATTTACTTCTTTTACAAGCCCATCTATAAATATATTAAACAACCATGGTGACATTACACATCCCTGTCTAAGACCTACTTTTACTGGGAAGTAGTCTCCCTCTCTTCTACACACCCTAACCTGAGCCTCACTATCCCCATAAAAACTCTTTGCAGCCTTTAGTAACTTACCATCTATTCCATATACTAGCAAAATCTGCCACATGTCTCCCCTATCCACTCTATCATATGCCTTTTCTAAATCCATAAATGCTATGAAAACCTCCCTACCTTCATCTAAATACTGTTCACATAAATGCTTCAAGGTAAATTTTTGATTAACTCATCCCCTACCCACTCTAAAACCTCCTTGCTCATCCTCAATCCTACATTCTGTCTTACCTCTAATTCTTTCAATAATAACCCTACTGTACACTTTTCCTGGTATACTCAGTAAACTAATTCCTCTATAATTTTTACAGTCTATTTTGTCCCCCTTCCCTTTATATAAAGAAACTATGCATGCACTCTGCCAATCCCTAGGTACCTTTCCCTCTTTCATACATTTATTAAACAAAAATACCAACCACTCTAACACTATATCCCCCCTGCTTTTAACATTTCTGTCATGATCCCATCACTTCCCGCTGCTTTACCCCCTTTCATTCTACGTAATTCCTCACGCACCTCCCCCACACTCTCATCCTGTTGTTCTTCACTCCTAAAAGATGGTATATCTCCCGCATGAAATTACCATCTCCCTTTCTTCGTCGAAATTTAAAAGTTCCTCAAAATATTCCCACCATCTACCCAATACCTCCATCTCCCCATCTACTAACTCCCATACTCTGTTTTTAACTGACAAATCCATTCTTCCCCTAGGCTTTCTTAACTTGTTTCTCACTCCAAAATTTTTTCTTCCTTTCATTAAAATTTCTTGACATTGACTCTCCCACTCTATCATCTGCTCCCCTTTTGCACTCTCTCACCATTCTCTTCACCTTTCTTTTACTCTCCTTATACTCTGCTCTTCTTATAACACTTATGCTTTGTAAAAACCTCTCATAAGCTACCTTTTTCTCTTTTATCACACCCTTTACTTCTTCATTCCACCAATTACTCCTCTTTCCTCCTTCACCCACCCTCCTTTAACCACAAATTTCTGCCCCACATTCTAATACTGCATTTTTAAAACTATTCCAACCCTCTTCAACACCCCCCCCCCACACACACACTACTCATACTTGCACTATCCCACCTTTCTGCCAATAGTTGCTTATATCTCACCCGAACTTCCTCCTCAGTTTATACACTTTCACCCCTCTCTTACTTGTTGTTGCCATTTTCCTCTTGCCTCATCTACCTCTTACTCTAACTGTAGCTACAACTAAATAATGATCCAATATATCATTTGCCCCTCTATAAACATGTACATCCTGGAGCCTACCCATCAACCTTTTAGCCACCAATACATAATCTAACAAACTACTTTCATTATATGTTATATCATACCTTGTATATTTATTTATCATCTTTTTCATAAAATATGTATTACTTATTACCAAACCTCTTTCTACACACAGCTCAATTAAAGGCTCCCCATTTTCATTTACCCCTGGCACCCCAAATTTAGCTACTACTCCCTCCACAACATTTTTACCCACTTTAGCATTGAAATCCCCAACCACAATTACTCTCACACTTGGTCCAAAACTCCCCATGCATTCACTCAACATTTCCCAAAATCTCTCTCTCCTGTACACTTCTCTCTTCTCCAGGTGCATATACGCTTACTGTAACCCATTTTTCACATCCAACCTTTATTTTACTCCACATAATCCTTGAATTAATGCATTTATACTCCCTCTTTTCCTGCCATAGCTTATCCTTCAACATTATTGCTACTCCTTCTTTAGCTCTAACTCTATTTGAAATCCCTGACCTAATCCCATTTATTTCTCTCCACTGAAACTCTCCCACCCCCTTCTGCTTTGTTTCATTTAAAGCCAGGACATCCAGCTTCTCATTCATAATCATCTCTCTTATCATTCGCACAACATCCACGCACATTCAGACATCCCACTTTGACAGTTTTCTTCTTATTCTTTTTAGTAATCATTACAGGAAAAGGGGTTACTAGCCCATTGCAGCGCTGTATAGCCCTTGTGGCTTAGCGCTTCTTTTTGATTATAATAATAATAATACTAGCCCATTGTTCCTGGCATCTTAGTTGACTTTTACAACACTCATGGCTTACGGAGGAAAGATTCTTATTCCACTTCCCCATGGATATAAAAGGAAAAGTAATAAGAACAAGAACTATTAAGATAAAATCAAAGAAAGCTCAGATGAGTGTGTATAAATAAACATGTACATGTATGTGTAGTGTGACCTAAGTGTAAGTGGAAGTAGCAAGACATGCCTGTAATCTTGCATATTTACGAGACAGACAAAAGGTACCAGCAATCCTACCATCATGTAAAACAATTACAGGCTTTCATTTTACACTCACTTGGCAAGACGGTAGTACCTCCCTGGGTGGTTGCTGTCTACCAACCTACTACCTCTTTTCTATAAAATGTTTTTTTTTTTTTATTATTATCATACCGGCCGATTCCCACCAAGGCAGGGTGGCCCGAAAAAGAAAAACTTTCACCATCATTCACTCCATCACTGTCTTGCCAGAAGGGTGCTTTACACTACAGTTTTTAAACTGCAACATTAACACCCCTCCTTCAGAGTGCAGGCACTGTACTTCCCATCTCCAGGACTCAAGTCCGGCCTGCCGGTTTCCCTGAATCCCTTCATAAATGTTACTTTGCTCACACTCCAACAGCACGTCAAGTATTAAAAACCATTTGTCTCCATTCACTCCTATCAAACACGCTCACGCATGCCTGCTGGAAGTCCAAGCCCCTCGCACACAAAACCTCCTTTACCCCCTCCCTCCAACCCTTCCTAGGCCGACCCCTACCCCGCCTTCCTTCCACTACAGACTGATACACTCTTGAAGTCATTCTGTTTCGCTCCATTCTCTCTACATGTCCGAACCACCTCAACAACCCTTCCTCAGCCCTCTGGACAACAGTTTTGGTAATCCCGCACCTCCTCCTAACTTCCAAACTACGAATTCTCTGCATTATATTCACACCACACATTGCCCTCAGACATGACATCTCCACTGCCTCCAGCCTTCTCCTCGCTGCAACATTCATCACCCACGCTTCACACCCATATAAGAGCGTTGGTAAAACTATACTCTCATACATTCCCCTCTTTGCCTCCAAGGACAAAGTTCTTTGTCTCCACAGACTCCTAAGTGCACCACTCACTCTTTTTCCCTCATCAATTCTATGATTCACCTCATCTTTCATAGACCCATCCGCTGACACGTCCACTCCCAAATATCTGAATACGTTCACCTCCTCCATACTCTCTCCCTCCAATCTGATATTCAATCTTTCATCACCTAATCTTTTTGTTATCCTCATAACCTTACTCTTTCCTGTATTCACCTTTAATTTTCTTCTTTTGCACACCCTACCAAATTCATCCACCAATCTCTGCAACTTCTCTTCAGAATCTCCCAAGAGCACAGTGTCATCGGCAAAGAGCAGCTGTGACAACTCCCACTTTGTGTGTGATTCTTTATCTTTTAACTCCACGCCTCTTGCCAAGACCCTCGCATTTACTTCTCTTACAACCCCATCTATAAATATATTAAACAACCACGGTGACATCACACATCCTTGTCTAAGGCCTACTTTTACTGGGAAAAAATTTCCCTCTTTCCTACATACTCTAACTTGAGCCTCACTATCCTCGTAAAAACTCTTCACTGCTTTCAGTAACCTACCTCCTACACCATACACTTGCAACATCTGCCACATTGCCCCCCTATCCACCCTGTCATACGCCTTTTCCAAATCCATAAATGCCACAAAGACCTCTTTAGCCTTATCTAAATACTGTTCACTTATATGTTTCACTGTAAACACCTGGTCCACACACCCCCTACCTTTCCTAAAGCCTCCTTGTTCATCTGCTATCCTATTCTCCGTCTTACTCTTAATTCTTTCAATTATAACTCTACCATACACTTTACCAGGTACACTCAACAGTTAATATTTCCCATAAGAAATGTAAATCTAATTAATCCGTTCCAGACACCCAAAAATTTTAACAAAAAATACATTTTATAGAAAATAACTGTAGGGTCACCCTGCCTCGGTGGGAGACGGCCGACTTGTTGAAAAAAGAAAAAAACTGTAGGGTTATGTACAAACTAGAGCATACAAAAACCGAGGTTCCACCCTATATTCTAAAGGCAATGTGTGGTGTAAATATTATGCAGAGAATTTGTAGTGTGAAAATTAGGAGGTGTCGAGTTACTAAAAGTATAGTTCAGAGGGCAGAAGAGGGGTTGTTCAGGTGGTTTGGTCATTTAGAGGATGGAGCAAAATAGGATGAATTGGATGGTGTATAAATTAGTTGTGGAGGGGAGGAGAGGTAGGGGGGTTATCCTAGGAAAGAATGGAGGGAGGGGGTAAAAGAGGTTTTGTGTGTAATGGGCTTGGACATGTAGCAGGCATGTATGAGCATGTTAGATAGGGGTAAATAGAGATGAAATGTTTTTGAGCTGTTGGAGTGTGAGTAAGGTAATAATTTGTGAAGGGATTCAGGGAAACCTGTTAGCTGGACTTGAGTCCAGGAAGTGGGAACTACAATGCCTGCATGTTAAAGGAGGGGTTTGGGATATTTGCTGTTTTGAGTGACATCTGAACTGTCATATCTGAGCACCTCTGCAAAAACAGTGATTATGTGTGAATGATGGTGAAATTGTTTTTCTCTTTTGGGTCACCGTGCCTTGGTGGGAGATGGCCAGTGTGTTGAAAAAAAGAAAAAAAATTTTGGGTTGTATTATATTTTGCTACATGTTTGTATTGCATAATCAGTTTTTCCAGTTGAGATAAACTATTTTTTTTTTCTTTTTTTACAGTCCAGTAAATGGGTTTTGGAAAACTATGAATTTTCTTTTTTTCCAGTGTAAGTAAATGTAATAGGCCAATTACATTACTTGGTCCTATCATACAGAAACTTAACTTGATATTAAGGATTTTTCTATGAGTTAGTTTTAATAGGCATTAGTTTCATTAAATCCTTTTGATTGGTATATGTGATGAAGACTACAATGTAGAGAACTTTAAAATTTACTAATCAAACCAACATAAATTGTTAAATTGGAAAGGTGATCTGGTAATTAATATTAAATATTGATGTTTTCTGTAGGCAGCGGTGTCCATTCTGAAGCAAGAATACAAAGTGAGTGAAACAGACCTGCACCAGGCCCTTTTATTAGCTCTGAAAGTGATGAGCAAGACGTTAGACATGACAAAACTCAATGCGGAGAAGTTGGAACTAGCCACACTAGTCAGAAACGACAATAAAACCGAGATAAATGTTATCTCGGTGGAAGAAGTGAAAGAACTAATTAAAGAGCATGAACAAAAAGAGGCCGAGGCTGAGGCAGCCAAACAAGATAAGCAGTCAGGCTCAGGAAAGTCATCAGATAAGTAATATTACTGTAATGTGCAGGGAAGTAAAGTTATCAGATAAGTAATAGTGCTGTAATGTGCAGGGAAGCAACATAATGATGTCATGTGTTTGTTTAGTAATGTCACTTTTTAATAAGTGATAAATTATTGTGTATTGGATGTCATATTATTTTTGCTTGTGTTAATGTATGCCATTTGTCTGCCTAAAATGTTTTGAAGAATGTATAAGAATTAGGGTTTTCTTCTCATAATGGATTCTTTTAATAAAAAAAGGTAGTACTTGAAATATTGTTTCACTGCTCCTGTGTGATTGAGTACTTAACCCTTTACTGTGTCCAACGTACTAGTATGCACAATTTTTTGTACTCGCATATCTGCCACCTGTCAATATTTTTGCCCTCAGAACAACTCTTTGGGTCTCTTAAATCTATTCATACATTCGAAAAAAAATCTATGGCCAGCAGGGTCCACACAATTTATGGTTAACTACTTAGGTGGTGATTGTTTTCAACGCACTGGTGTGCTTCACTAACGAAAGTAAACAAAGGAACCAGCTGTTGTTCCACCACCAGCTTCCCTACCAGCAAATAGGGTGTGTAAGTGGCTCAAAGATGATTTCTTTCTTTCAACACACCGGCTGTATCCCACCGAGGTGGGGTGGCCCAAAAGGAAAAATGAAAGTTTCTCCTTTTACATTTAGTAATATATACAGGAGAAGGGGTTACTAGCCCCTTGCTCCCAGCATTTTAGTTGCCTCTTACAACACGCATGGCTTACGAAGGAAAAATTCTGTTCCACTTCCCCATGGAGATAAGAGGAAATAAACAAGAACAAGAACTAGAAAGAAAATAGAAGAAAACCCAGAGGGGTGTGTGTATATATGCTTGTACATGTATGTGTAGTGTGACCTAAGTGCAAGTAGAAGTAGCAAGACACCTGAAATCTTGCATGTTTATGAAACAGACAAAAGACACCAGCAATCCTACCATGTAAAACAATTACAGGCTTTCGTTTTACACTCGCTTGGCAGGATGGTAGTACCTCCCTGGGCGGTTGCTGTCTACCAACCTACTACCTACCCAAAGATGATTTATTCAGTCCAAATTTATTACAGTTATACTAACAGTGGAACTCAGTCATAAATCACACTATGTATATTTAACCCAGGAAAGTCAATGTGAATAATTTCTGTGTTTTCATGAGTATTATGTTCTTATCCACAGGGTTGATAAAATGTTTAAATTTACAGTATTTAGGAAAGCCATGAATGTGTGTTCACATATCCACTATTACTCCAACCATGAAACAAGTAAAAAGAAGTGTCTTTCTCACTGTTTTTGAAAGCTTAGTGTGTAGCCTTGAGTTTTATACTCTAAAATAATTGTAATATTATAAGTATTCATTGTACATCAGCTGTATAAAACCAAAATAGTAAAAAAGTAGAATAAAAAAAATTACATACATCATATATATATAACCCAGTAAAATAAGTCACTATGATTTAAAATCAGAAACAATTGTAATGTTATAAGTATTCCTTGTACGTATATAACTTTAAAAGACCATATAGTAAAACAAGAAAAAACTATGCCATACATACAGTGTATATATAGTGTGCATATATTCAAAGTGAACAATGTTAGGCAAGCATCCCCGATGTTTGAAGCTCTAAAACACCTTGAAACTGGTGTACAGTGTTAAATATTAAGAGCAATTAGAAACTGGTGTACAGTGTTAAATATTAAGAGCAATTATAAAAGAAATGATCACATCTTAGCATCAATAACTGTAAAATGTAAATATTATTGGTGCTTGTACACTGCAGTTACCAATAAGTGATAATTTTTTCACCAATTTCAACACACCATAAAATAATAAGTTTTTATCAAATTTCACTCAATTTACTCTTATTCAATTCAGAAAAATGCACTATCAATTTGAAAGTTTTTTTTTTTTTCAAAATCTTGCCACATCACCAGGGTTTTTTCCCTCTTAATAATGAAATAATCACTATAAAGTTCTATATTCAGGTGTAAGACTTGCACATAGCTTCTTGTACACACACTACTCCATCTCACTTAATTTTTTCTGCATATTTTCAGCATGAAATTTGTAATTCTGTAATGGAAGTGAGAGAATACTTTTACTTAAACTGAATAATAATAATACAATCAAATTAAGTTCATGGATAAGCTGAAGAAAATTCACTTGTTTCAAGGCTTGTGAAAGTGTCCTTACTAACATTATTGTATTCATGAGAAGGTATTTAACCCATAAGCATCATATAGTGCCTGAAAAATAGGAAAAAAAAAAAACACCCTTCCTAATAACAACCAAGACTAACATGTTCACCTCAAGGGGGCAGGTTCCTTGATGGAGCAAGAAGGCTTTTGATCTAAGGAGTTGGACCTTATATTCTTTCTCAGAACAAACGTTAATGCCATTCATTCCTTACCCCCATCTTTCCCATTTTCAACCCCCCTTTTCTCCATCCCTTCCCTTTCCTATGATCAGACTTTGGGGATCACCCCTCAGAAATTATAGCTCCTGGATCAGTGGGGGAGTGTATTGTAGATTATTCTGGGAAAAGTGAATGACACTTCTTTGGAGGCAAGCCTTAGCTTTATTTGGGTTATTTGTACAGGCAGTGTGTCTAGGTGGCCTTAAAGCCAAGCCCCCTGGTGAGGGAGAGAGAGGAGGCACTTCTTGCTCACAGACTGGCCTCTAAGCTAGAGAGGTGCAGTGAAGTGAAGGTAGGCCAATTCCTGTTGACTGATGGCAGCCCCAGCCTAGTAATAATCTACCTAGTGGCATAGCGTGAAATATGAACAGGGCTTACATCACTTGGGCATGCTACCCACGGTCGTCCCGACCACGTCAAGTGACTAAATAAAACACTTGTAGGAACTGGGTACTAGCACGAAATACAAAACATATATACATGGGTCAAAAAAAACTTCCTTCCAAGGAGGGAAGAAAAAAAGGAGTATGCTAAAAAGAGTGTGTGATAACACAGTGAGGCACTGTGGGCATCATTACATGCAGAAACTATTGTAGGAAGAACCGTGCCCTCCTGCATTTGGACAGGCCTGCAGATACTGCAACACATCGGTAGACATCGCTGCGTCTGAGCTACATAACAGGGTATGGTATTATCGGGGCTGGTGAAGCGAAGTTGTGGTGGTGCCCGCAAGTGAAGCATCATCAGAACTCGGCATCTGGGCAGGACTTCTGGCTGTGTAACTCAGGACTTGCGACTAGTATTATCACAGGGACAGTCAGTGCTGGGAACTCAGTGCAGTACAGCAACGCAGGCGAAACATTGTCAGTGAGGATTCCTAGCATACCACTACTTCCCCGTACTTAGTATCATCACTGCTACTTCCACTACCACATTACATCTACTACTATTTCTCCACTTCCTGTCTTTCTCCTGCCCCTGTTCCCCTCTCTTATATATACTGGTTTCCTCAACTTCATGTGTTAGTGTGACTTGTCAATGGTCCAAGTTGGACCGAAACATCGTCATCAGCTTCTTTCTCCTGTGTGCAGGTTATTTGTTTATTATGTTGCATGTTGTGTTCCCATTTATGCATACTCTTGTCTGTCTTCCATGCCTTGACCTAGAAGATAATTTCTCCTCTATCATGTGCTGTTACTTTCTTCTTCAGTCTTCTGTGTGGAACTGTCAAAAACTGTATTGAAGTTCGTGTATATGTTGACAAAATTCCCTGGTCCCAATTCAGCACTATTTCTTGATCGAAACTGTCTGAAATTGCTGTGGTTGTGCAGTAGATTAATTCAGGTTGTTACTTATCAACAGCAACCATCCAGGGAGATACTATCATCCTGCCAAATGAGTGTGAAACAGAAACTTGTAATTGTTTTACATGATAGTAGGATTGCTAGTGTCTTGCCTTTGTCTCATAAACATACAAAATAACTGGTACATCTTCCTACTTCTACTTACATTTAGGTCAGACTAAGCATGCATGTACACGTATGATACACATGACACACTAATCTGATTATTATTATTATAATCAAGGGGGAAGCACTAAACCCAGAGGATTATACAGCGCCTGAGGGGAATGTGGAAGGCATTCAGGCTTAATTCGGGGAACTGGAGCACGGATCCAATTCCCTAAATCAAGAGCCCCTCACCAACATCAAGGAACCTTCCTTGAGGGGCACACTAATCTGAGTTATTTATTTTCTTAGTTTTTGTTTTATTTCCTTTCATCTCCATGGAAAAGTGGAAATGAATCTGTCCTCTGTAAGACATGCCTGTTATAAGGTGACTGAAATGTTGGGAGCAATGGGCTAGTAACCCCCTTCTCCTGTATAAATTACTAGATTTATATACGAAAAACTTTATGAAATTGAGATGTTTGAATGTGCATGGATGTAATGCAGATAAGAAAGAGATGATTGTCTATGCTAGGAATGATAAGAAGCTTGATGACCGTGCTCAAAGCAAAACAAAGCTGAAGGGGGTAGTCAAGTCTCAGTGAAGAGAAATAAATGGGATGAGGTCAGGAGTATCTGAGAGAGTTAGAGCTAAGGAAGGGGTAGCAATAATGCTGAAGGGTCAGTTATGTCAGGAAAAGTGGAAATATAAATGTATAAATTCAAGAAAATAAGGGTCGGATGCAAAGTTGGTTATGCGTACATTAAGTTTATGCACCTGGGGAAGAAAGTAGGTCACATTAACCCTTAAACTGTTCAAACAGATTTACGTTCACATGCGTAGTGCTCCAAAAGTAGATCTACGTTTTTTTTACATGTTTTCAAATACAGTGGACCCCCGGTTAACGATTTTAATCCGTGCAAGAGGGCTCATCGTTATGCGAAATAATCGTTATGCGAATTAATTTTCCCCATAAGAAATAATGGAAATAAAATTAATCCGTGCAAGACGCCCAAAAGTATGAAAAAAAATTTTTTTTACCACATGAAATGTTAATTTTAATACACACAAACTGAAAAAGGCATGCACAATTACATGACACTTACTTTTATTGAAGATCTGGTGATGATTGATGGGATGGGAGGAGGGGAGAGCATTATCTTCTTACTGTTTAGAAGGGGAATCCCCTTCCATTAGGACTTGAGGTAGCAAGTCCTTTTCTGGGGTTACTTCCCTTCTTCTTTTAATGCCACTAGGACCAGCTTCAGAGTCACTGGACCTCTGTCGCACAACAAATCTGTCCATAGAGCTCTGTACCTCCCGTTTCTTCAAGACTTTCCTAAAATGGGCCATAACATTGTCATTGAAATAGTCACCAGCACGGCTTGCAACAGCTGTGTCAGGGTGATTTTCATCTATAAAGGTTTGCAGTTCAAACCACTCTGCACACATTTCCTTAATCTTTGAAGTAGGCACAATGGATTCCACAACTGGCATAGGCTTCTCAGGGTTAGCCCCAAACCCTTCAAAATCTTTCTTAATTTCCATACTAATTCTCACCCTTTTTACCACAGGGTTGGCACTAGAAGCTTTCTTGGGGCCCATGGTCACTTATTTTCCAGAAACACCACCGAAAACACTGTAATAATACGAAATATTCCGAGTGTATGCTTGGATGTTACCGCGGAGGCTGGCTGGTAAACAATGGGACGGCCGGCACATGTGAGGGCACATTGGACGCGTCTCGGACGAAAATCGGTATGCGGGTTTTTAATCGGTATGCGGGGCAAAAATTTTGCGATAAAAGTAATCGTTATGCGGAAAAATCGCTATGCGATGCCATCGTTATGCGGGGGTCCACTGTATAACAAAAAAAAAAAAACAACATTTTTTACATACTTTCAAATGTTGAAAAAACGTAGATCTACGTTTGGACAGTTTAAGGGTTAAATGTTTATGCACCCAAAGAAGAAAGGAGTGTAGTGGAGAGAGAGATTTTGGGAGATGGTAAGTGTTGGGGAGTTCTGAATTAAGTGAGAGAGCAATGGTGGTAGGGGACCTAAATGCAATTGTTGTAGAGGATGTAGTAGGTAAGTTTGGAGTGCCAGGGGTAAATAATAACAGGGCCTTTGACTGAACTTTGTTGAAAGAGGTTTGGTAATAGGTAATACATAT
The DNA here is from genome assembly GCF_038502225.1 of Cherax quadricarinatus. Lineage (NCBI taxonomy): Eukaryota > Metazoa > Arthropoda > Malacostraca > Decapoda > Parastacidae > Cherax > Cherax quadricarinatus. The sequence goes on along the minus strand of NC_091323.1, from coordinate 30,876,603 downwards.
TTTAGGAAAAAATAGGATAAATAATTTTAAGGGATATAGGGCATAATGGCAATAATTTGCTGGACTATGTATTGGTGGATAAAAGGTTGGTGGGTAGACTTATGGATGTGCATGTTTATAGAGGGGCAGTAGATATATCAGATCATTATTTAGTTGTAGCTACAGTGAAAGTAAGAGGTAGATGGGTACTAGGGAAATGGCAGCAGTAAGAGAGAGGTGAAAGTTTATGATCTAAAGGATGGAGTAGTTTTAGGGTAAGACATCAGCAACCAAATGGATCTTCGTGAATGAAAAAATTATTCCACACACATTGCCATATCTTCCAAGATATAAAGATGAACAATTATAAGGGAAATATAAACACAAATGCAGTATAATGTGATCCTTTATTGACAACGTTTCACCCACACAGTGGGCTTTTTCAAGTCACACACGGATCTACCTGGGGTTGGAAGGTACGAGGGTATTTATAGGCATGTTCAGAATGTTGAGGTCAGGTGGAGAATGCTGCATCTGATCTACCGGGTGGGGTTATAGAGTCTTGGGTAGCTTGGCAGGGGTATTGGACAAGTTGTGGGTAGACAACTTCTTCCTTTCCTTGATGTTCTGCTCTGCAAAGCTGACCACGAACTTCGTTTTAAAGTCTATCGAAAACCCACCAACCAAAACGATCTTCTCCACTTCTACTCTCACCACGACACCAAAACTAAACGTGGTGTAATTATAGGCTTCTTCCTACGTGCACTCAGAATCTGCAGCAATGAGTTCCTTGAGGAAGAATGCACTATAATTGAACAAGTATTTTCTAAACTCCACTATCCTCGTCACTTCATCAGAGACTGCAGACGGCGGGCATTAAACATCTTCAACACACCCAGAGAAGACACTGCCGAGAAGAGATACATAGTCCTCCCAGCCAACTCCATTGCCAAACATGTGTCCAACATCTTTGCGAAAACATCATTCCAAGTATCTACCTCCACAACCACGACCATCAAGGACATCACTAGTAGTAGACAGGACAAGCCTCCATCCTCTGCAGGGGTATACATAATCCCTTGTAATAACTGCAACAAATTATATGTGGGCGAAACATCAAGAGACCTCCAAACACGTATTTCAGAACACCAATATGCAAGCAGGACTGACGATACAAGGAATGCCTGTGTACAACATCGCAATTCACACAACCATTTAATTAACTACAGAAACTCAAGACTTATAGCCACAGAAGACAACACTCAATACAGAAGAATCCTGGAATCATCGCTCATCTCTACAACCAACAATTTCAACCAGAACAATGGCTTCTATAACATAGCTGAACCACTCGCCAAGAAACTTCTTCATCGCTATCCCACATAAGAACATAGAACACTGCAGAAGGTCTACCCACAACTTGTCCAATACCCCTGCCAAGCTACCCAAGACTCTATAACCCCACCCGGTAGATCATCCAGCATTCTCCACCTGACCTCAACATTCTAGATCATCAGATGCAGCATTCTCCACCTGACCTCAACATTCTGAACATGCCTATAAATACCCTCGTACCTTCCAACCCCAGGTAGATCCGTGTGTGACTTGAAAAAGCCCACTGTGTGGGCGAAACGTTGTCAATAAAGGATCACATTATACTGCATTTGTGTTTATATTTCCATTGTGTCGGTATTTTATACCATTTATTTCCATGAACAATTATAACAAGATTCAGCGCTATACTCCCCTCAAGGAAGGTTCCCTAATGCTGGTGAGGGGCTCTTGATCTAGGGAATTGGATCTATGCTCCAGTTCCCTGAATTAAACCTGAATACCTTCCATATCCCCCCACAGGCACTGTATAATCCTATGGGTTTAGTGCTTCCCCTTAATAATAATAATAATAATATCTTTATTTACTACCCCTCAAGGAAGGTTCCTTGATGTTGGTGAGGGGCTCTTGATTTAGGGAATTGGATCTGTGCTCCAGTTCCCCAAATTAAGCCTGAATGCCTTCCACATCCCCCCCCAGGCGCTGTATAATCCTCCGGGTTTAGCGCTTCCCCCTTGATTGTAATAATAATTTATTTACTACAAGTACATGTACATGGTATACAGGCCTAGCTGACATCAGTGACATACTACTATATAGAAAACCCCTTGTTATGCTCAGCATTTCGGGAAAATTAGGTCAGTGTCCCAGGATGCGACCCACACCAGTCGACTAACACCCATGTACCCATTTTACTGATGGGGAACATAGACAACAGGTGGAAAGAAACGCCCAATTTTTCTACTCTGGCTGGGAATCGAACCCAGACCCTCGCCGTGTGAAGCGAGAGCTTTAACCACCAGGCCACCAGATCCTGCGCTAATCAGCCTAATAGCTGAGAATGAGCACAAAATAAAATGCAGTACTCTTGCAAATTACGAGGGGGTCTCAGAACAATGAACCTCTATAACTGTATAATATGCAAATGCTTCCAAGAAATAATGATTGGCATTATTGACTCTAATTATAATTTAGTGTAAGTTTCATTAGGTGAAATACACTACCAAATTCACAGAGAACCTGTTTTGTGAACAGTACCGCTGTATAGCCCTTGTGGCTTAGCGCTTCTTTTTGATTATAATAATAATGTGAACAGTACTGTATAATAAATGTCAAATTAGGAAAAACCCTGATTACTTACTCATTTCTTCCTGCTTATCCCCCCAAGGGAGGTTCCTTGACGCTGGTGAGGGGCTCTTGATCTAGGGAATTGGACCTGTGCTCCAGTTCCCTGAATTGAGTCTGAATACCTTCCCCCCCCACACATGCGCTGTATAATCCTATGGGTTTAACGCTCCCCCGTGATTATAATAATACTAATCTTCCTGCTTCTACTGGCCCCACGAGCATCACTGTAATCTGGACAAGATGAAAGATATAGGTTATACTTTATTTAAGAATGCATGTCAATTTACACACTAAAAAAAATAAAAAGCAAAGCGAAAAACCACTTAGGCACAAATGACATGCATGGAAGAGAGATTTGCATATTTCTGCCTCAGATTCCCCTCAAGGAAGGTTCCTTGATGTTGGTGAGGGGCTCTTGATTTAGGGAATTGGATCTGTGCTCCAGTTCCCCGAATTAAGCCTGAATGCCTTCCACATCCCCCCCCAGGCGCTGTATAATCCTCCGGGTTTAGCGCTTCCCCTTGATTATAATAATAATAATAAATCTGCCTCAGATTCTTCAGCAGTTACTGAGGAATCTGAGAAGGAAATGGATGAGTGATAAAGTTGACTAAATTATTACTCTTGCCTAGGATTAAATTAACCCAGTTAAGGTCTGCTTACCTCTGACAGGATATTGTATTGTTCAAATTATTCTAAAGTACGTATAGTCTATCACTAGAGATAATAGTCAACATAAACATTCAATACTATTTTAGTACCTGAATTTCCTATTACATTATCTTATTTAACTGAAAGTGAACTTAACTGTAATACCTTTCTTAATAATTTGTATATATTTATGCCTAGCTCCACCATCTAATCTTTCACTGCTTAAGTGGTAATAAGATACTTAAATGTTTTTGATATAAACTCCATATTGTATTGTGTTCATTAGCTATACACGTATAAAGAAATTATATGTATAAATTGACTAATATTGTTTTCGTGTTGTAAAGGACCCCAATGGAAATAAATCACTTTGACTTTTTTGGGTTACCCTAGGTTCTCTACACATATGCTGCTTTGTATGATAATCTATGTAACTGTATTTGTGTATACCTAAATAAACTTACTAACTATGCTTGTTGAGTCTGATAAAGACCCGTTGTGACCTCCTTAATAGTGTTTTTTTGAGCTACCTCTCACCTGCGCTGTTCAATCCCCGCGGGTTAAATCCCCGCCCGTACCATGGTTTGTTTGCAATCGTGTCATTACGATTTCTTGAGGCACAAATAAACTATTTGTATCTGCAAGGGGAATTCATTTACCTTTTTCTTTCATCATTGGGGTCAAGGACCCTAATGGAAACAAGTCACTTTGACTTTTTTTGGGGCTATCCTAGGTAATCTACACATTAGGTAATCTACACATACTTATTTATTTATTTATTAATTTATTATAAATTTGAGCACACATACAGAGGTACAAAAAAATACAGATAAGAGCAGCATGCCAAAGCCACTTATACTATGCATAGCATTACGGGCTGGCTTAAAATTAACTTAAGATTAACTAAGCAATGATGAAGTCAGTGATAAAACATTAATGTAAACAGATTACTATAAAGCACAAGTGAGTATTACAAAGACAGGTCATATGGTTGCATTCAGTCATATGAAGGATTCTGTTAGGTAGTGTATTTAAAAAATAATAAAGTTAGATTCGGTTTTAGGTTTAACATTTATGTGATATAATTGTGAGAAACATTTAAGATATACAATTTATAAGGTTCAGTTATTCAGTATTTATTTGGTTTTGGGTGAGTAAGTGATCTTTGAGTAGAGACTTGAATTTATAAACAGGTAGTGTTTCTTTTATATTTACAGGTAATGAATTCCAGATTTTAGGGCCTTTTATGTGCATTGAGTTTTTGCATAGTGTGAGATGAACACGAGGAACATCAAAGAGTGATCTGTGCCTTGTGTTATGGTCATGTGTTCTGTTGAGGTTGGCAAGGAGATGTTTGAGGGGAGGGTTAATATCAGAGTTAAGTGTTCTATGTATGTAATAGGTGCAGTAATAAGTATGGATGTTTTGTATGGTGAGTAGGTTTAGTGTATTGAATATTGGTGGAGTGTGCTGCCTGTAGTGAGAATTTGTTATCATTCTAACTGCAGCCTTTTGTTGGGTAATTAGTGGTCTGAGATGGTTAATTGTTGTTGAGCCCCATGCACAAATTCCGTAGGTGAGATAGGGGTAAATAAGAGAGTGATATAGGGCCAGGAGGGCTGACTGTGGAACATAGTACCGTATCTTCGATAGTATGCCTACAGTCTTGGAAATTTTCTTAGAAATTTGTTGTATATGTGTATGAAATTTGAGTCTATTATCAAGGTGGATTCCTAAGAATTTTCCCTCTGTTAGCTTTGTGATAGGTGATCCGTTTATCATTATGTTAAGAGGGACATCTGTAGCTCTGTTACCAAACTGAATGAAGTAGGTTTTGTCAATGTTTAGTGTAAGTTTGTTAGTCCTCATCCAGGTAGATATTTTCTGTAATTCGGTATTTACAGTATTGGCTAGTGTGACTGGGCTCGGGTGAGAGAAGACGTATGTAGTGTCATCTGCAAATAGTGTGGGTTTGAGTAATTGCGAAGCATTTGGAAGGTCATTTATGTATAGGAGAAAGAGAAGAGGGCCAAGGACACTTCCCTGTGGGACACCAACTGTAATTGGTTGCGCAGAAGAGTTTGCCCCATTTGCGTATACATATTGGCTTCTGTTGCTGAGGTATGACTTGAGGTAGTTGAGGGAGTGCCCTCTTATACCATAGTGTGACAATTTTACGTGGAGCAAGTCATGGTCAACTGTATCAAAAGCTTTACGTAAGTCAATGAAGATCCCCAGTGGGACTTCTTTTTTCTCTATTGCAGTGTATATATGTTCTAGCATGTGTATAATAGCATCATTAGTATTTTTATTAGGCCTGAATCCAAATTGGCAGGGGTTGAGTATGTTTTGGGTGATAAGGTAGGAGTAGATTCGTTTATGAATTAATTTTTCGAAGATTTTTGAGAGAGGGTGTAAGTTGGATATTGGCCTATAGTTATTCAACTCTGTTTGGTCTCCTCCTTTGTGGATCGGGGTGACCCTTGCTATTTTGAGTACTGTAGGGAAGGTGGAGGATTCGATGGATTTGTTAAAGAGTGTTGCAATGATTGGAGATAGCACTTGTGTCACTTTTTTGTATATAAAGGGTGGTAAGGTACTTAAATCTCCTGCCTTGTTTTTTAGTGCATTGATAATAAGGGAGACTTCGTATGGGTTAGTCGGAGCTAGGAACAGTGTGTTCGGGTAGTTGCCGGTGAGGTAGTCATTTGGTGGGGTATCTGAGCTTGAGATTTTATTGGCAAGGTTTTGTCCTATAGTGGAGAAGAAATCATTGAGTCTGTTTGCTGTTTCTGTTGGTGGGAGTTGGGGTTCATCTGATTTTGCTAATTTTATTTCGCTATTTCGTGATATCTTTTTTGTTCCCAGAATTTCTGATAGGGTTTTCCAGGTCTTTTTTATATCACCTCGTAAGTTGGATAATCTGTTCTCATAATACAATTTTTTTGCCCTTCTTATCAGGCTGGTTAGGATTGACGAGTAACGTTTTGTTTGGTCTCTGGTTATGTGACCCATTCTGTACTGTTTTTCATATTGGTGTTTTGTATTTATGGATTTGAGAATGCTGGGTGTTAGCCAGGGACTGTTCAGTCTCTTTGCTGTCATCTGTTTAGTTTTTGTAGGGCAGTGCTTGTTATAGAGGTATTGGGTCTTTTTTAGAAAATTATTAATACATTCATCAATATCTGTATAGATTTCTAGCTCAGTGTGCCAATCAATGTTTGCTAGTGCTGTTGTGAAGTTATTAATGGCTGCCTCATTGTGAAGTCTGAAGGTGACTTTAGTAGTGTCTTGGGGTAGTTTACCAAGAGTTGTTATGAGGAAAGTAGGGTAGTGGTCTGTGGTATTATCTGTAATTATGCCTGATTTTAAAGGGGATATGGTGTTGGTCCAGATGTGGTCAAGTAGGGAAACACTAGTCTCTGTAACTCTTGTAGGTTTTGTTACTGTTGGTAGTAACATACAGTTACTCATTGTGTTTGTGAATTCAGTAACGTGTGGGTCCTGGTCTTGCAGGAGATTTATATTGAAGTCACCTGAGAGTAGTAAGTGATCTTTGTTCATGCGTGCATCAGTTATCATACTTCCTAGATTTTGACTAAATTGGCTAATGTTTGACTGTGGAACTCTGTAGATGTTTATCAATGTGAGAGGTTTTTGTAGGTATTTGGATTTGAATTTAGCTATTATATATTCCCCATGTTCATCCCTTGTGCAAGTATTAGTGATACATTCTAGTTGGTCTGAGTAGTATATGGCTGTGCCACCCCCTTGTTGGTCTGGCCTACAGTTGTGTATGGCTGTGTAACCAGGAATGGCATAGACATCTGTACTATCAGGCTTTAGCCAGGTTTCAGTTAGTGTAATGATGGACATATTGGCATGTAAGGAATTTAGTAATGCTATGAGGTCATCGTAATGCTTGCTTAAAGATCTGATATTGTAGTTAAAGACAGTTATGTTGTTGTTGGCACTGAGAAGTACCTTTGATTGTTCTGCAGTGTAGTAATTACAGTAACTGTTTGATTCATTTAAGTCATTAAATAAGAGGTTGGTATCAGGATCAATGCTTGTAATCATAAGATTTGTAGTGAATCTATAGTTAGAATTAAGTATAAAACAAAGTAAATAGTCTTAAGCTAAAAAAGAGCACCTGAATTATTTAACAAATGTAAAATAATGAGCTAAGGGACTAATACAAATAAAGTGATGATCATATAATAGAGCTTGGGAATATGATAGTAGGTAGTACTATAAAGGTAATTTTTTAAAGTTAGAATTATAGTTTAAAATTATAATAAAAAGGGACTAATATAGGTTGTGGTGAAGAATAAAGTGGTAATCAAATAAATGAGCTTTGGAATATAATGGCAAAATTGTGAACTTATTCTACTTTAGCACCTGAGAATAGCACCTTGATTATTTTAACAATTGTGGATATATAAACTAGGATAGTTATATAAAGCTAAAATATATAAGGGACTAAAATTAAGTAATGGTAAGCAAAGTTAAATGGACAGATGGTAGGAATTATAATATAAACTTATAATATAAAAATACAATTTGAAATGGTACTTGCAATTGCACTAGAGTCTGGTATAGGTTGTTGACAAGATCAAGATTATAACTATAGATTTGAATTGACAAAATAAAATTCACAATTAAAGTACCAAAAGAATAATAGTAAAAAATCACAATGGTAATGTCTTGGTTATAATATGATAGTAAGATGGTAGACAGGTACCCAGGTACACAGGTACAAAGGATAATACAAAGGTTGGGGTTGAATATAAAAACTTGAAAATTTGGCAACAAAATGTTATGGGAAGTATAAAATAATGTTTAATGTACAAAAGTAAAATTGACTGGTAGTAAATATGGTGTTTAATAAAATTTTAGTAAGTAATAATGATTACAAAAAAGTGAAAAAGTAATGTTTATTTCATTCAATATTGCACTGGTAGTTATACTTGAGGTTATATGGCAGTACAAGGTAATTAAGAGTAATCTAGGATAGTAAATGTGGTATTAAAACAGGTAAAGGTAATTAGACAAGTAATGGTTATTAAATGTCAAAAATGTTAAGAGTAAATAGAAATTTTAGTAAAAATGATATTTATTAATTTTAGTAAGTAATATCAATTGACAGTATTTAAAAAAATAAGAGGTAGTAATATGGACAGAGAAAGTATCAATTCAGCTAATGTTCAAGCGAACAATAGTAAATAAGAAAATCACATAAGGTGATTTATGCTTACTAGTAAAATTACAAAATGAGGTAGTTGAATATTTAATTACTAAGAGATTGTACAATGAAATTTGAACAATAATGGAGCAAAACATACACTACACTACGTAGGCTTTTAAGTTGGACATTGTTTAGTTATTCTCTGTAAGATTAGTATCCCTGAGAAATCGTAATAGATCATTCTCGTTCGTGATTGTGTACAGTTGACCTACATTTGTTTTCCTAACTAGAATTTTCCCATCCCGTGTGAAGCATTGGTGTATTGTGTCATTATTCTCTCGCTTAAGTTTTCTGACTCTATACAGGAGGTTCTGACGTTTTTTGGTAAGACACTCGTTTATGTATACCTCTTTCTTTACTTTAATAGATGCAATAATTAAGTCTTTTTTCCTGTCATGTGAGTGGAATCTAAGCATAACACTTTTTCTACCATGGGATCCTAGTAACCTGGCTTCTTTTATTTCAGACTCTGGTACAATAACACTAGTTTGGTCCTTTATGATCTGCAGAGTAATTTCTTTACTGTTTGTTTGGTTCATATCACTGGGAAAAAGTGGACTGTTAACTATTACTGCGTCCGATAGTTTATCTTGCTCAGTTTTATCTTCTTGGAGAGCAAAGTAGTCACTGAACTGGTTATCTAAGTTGTTCTTCCATTGTTTACTGCTTCTTCAACCTTTGTATTAAGAGATATTATTTGTTGGGTATGGCTATCTATGACTGTTTGGATGGTCTTGTCACAGTTAGTCATTCCAGGTGTTGATAACTTTTGTTCAAGACTGAGGATTTTGTTTTCGAGTTGTGTCATCCTGGTGTCTTGTTTTGTTAGCGTCTCTCGAAGATTCATATTTTCAATAACTAAGTTGGAGATGCATGACTTTAGGGTATCTGGATCGTTGGTCATACCTGAGAGACTACTTGGTAGGTTGAATCCGGGGAAGAGAGGGGAGGATGGGCTGGCGGCAGCCATGTTTGTTGTTATTGTTGTGGTGTGGCCTTGAGTTGTGGTGAGTGGGGTGGTTGCTGGGCCGGCGTCCTCCTGACTACACTTGTTGAATAGTTGATTTTTCGGTGTTTTCTTGCTGGCCTTGGTGCTGTTTCCTCTTAGATTGCGCCTCATAATACTACAGGAATTGTTGTTGTTAAGAAGAAGTTGTAGTATACAAAGCTTAGGGTTACGTTGTTCGGCTGGCAGCGGGGTGTTGCTTTCGGTTTGTGTGCAGTCTTCCTTTGATCTCTATTATTTTCGATTTGTAGGTTTCACTGTTGGTAATCTTTGGTCATTCTGGGTGCTACGTTGGGTAGTGCAGTTTTGCTTGTAACTAGGTCATCATAGGAGCATTGGTAGCTCTGGTAGTTGGAGAAAAGTACGGAGCTTGGAAGTCGCTGCTGCTGCTGCCGCTGCCGCTGCCGCTGTTGTGCCAGAAATGCACAGGATAACAAGGGGCTTTCTATATAGTAGTATGTCATTGATGTCAGCTATGGTCTGTATACCATGTGCATGTACTTGTAGTAAATAAAGATATTATTATTATTATTATTATTATTATTATTATTATTATATTATTATCTACGTAACTGTATTCATGTGCACCTGTACCTGAATAAACTTACTAATCGTCCAGCATCGGGCAATATATCCCAATGGAAATAAGTCACTCTGTTTGACTTTTTTGGGTTATCTTAGGTTCTCTACATATATGCTGCTATGTATGATAATCTATGTAACTGTATTTGTGTATACCTGAATAAACTTAGTAATTCATTCCATACACTGGGAAGCTGGGCTGGATACGACCTTAAGCCGTCACTGAACCTTACAAACCCAACAAAACGTAAACCAACAATTTTCTAATTGGAGCAATACATGGCACCAGAACTGGTTATATCTTATAAGTTGTTAAGAAAACGCTTCCTGTTACGTTCAAGTCATTGATAATGACATTGTCCTTTATCAGAATCAACAAGTGACTTTCCTAAGCATCGTTTATTTTTGGTATGTATGATTATTGTGTGTGATCTCACTTTAGAGAAATTTTAGATAGAACCAGAGCAGTTTATATACCTAAGCTGTTAATATATTTAGAAAGAAAATGTAAAAGTGGTGATATATCAATACAACCATTACATTATGTACTGTGGTTGTGGGGTTAGTCGTGATACATTTTCAGTACGTATATTCTTTTTCCAATAAGGACCCCTGTGGAAGTTAGTCACTTTATCTGACTTTTTGGGCAATCCTAGGTAATTTACACATGTTATAGAGAACAAGTCGCATGGGGATGAAAGATTTCCATCCTCATGTGGCATGTTCTGCACTGTTACGATCGCCTGTTCACGATTGTATTGTTTAGGTACTGGTACCTAAACAAACTTCTACTATACTTACAAGAGTCCCAGTGGACAAAACTAGACTTTACTGGGTCTTCATATTTAAATCTGTGTAAGTTATCAATAATGTGTTCCTGTAGCCTATGTCCTGATGCCAAATGACTTTGAAAAGGCAATAAATGACATGCCCATGCACTCTGGCCCCAGGTCCAGACTCATGAAACTTTGTGTTCATCAAGAATTGCAAGAAGCCCCTATCACATGCTTTTAACATCCTATGGAAAGGGAGCGTGGACACAGGGGTCGTCCCACAGCTGCTGAAAGCATCAGACATAGCCCCATTCCACAAAGGGGGCAATAAAGCAATAGCAAAGAACTACAGACCGATAGGGCTATTGTCCCATATCATAAAAATCTTTGAAAGGGTTCTAAGAAGCAAGGCTGTATATTATTTATTATTATAATCAAGGGGAAGCGCTAAACCCGGAGGATTATACAGCGCCGGGGGGGGGGATGTGGAAGGCATTCAGGCTTAATTCGGGGAACTGGAGCACAGATCCAATTCCCTAAATCAAGAGCCCCTCACCAACATCAAGGAACCTTCCTTGAGGGGCAAGGCTGTATAGCCCTTGTGGCTTAGCACTTCTTTTTGATTATAATAATAATCTAAGAAGCAAGATCACCATCCATCAGTTACACAACCCAGGGCAGCATGGGTTTAGAGCAGGTCGCTCCTGTCTGTCCCAGCTACTGGACCACTATGATAAGGTCCTGGATGCTCTAAAAGACAAACAAAATACAGATGTAATATACACAGACTTTGCAAAACCTTTGACAAGTGTGACCATAGTGTAATAGCACACAAAATTCATGATAAAGAAATAACAGGAAAAGTTGGTAGATGGATCTATATTTTCCTCTAACAAATAGAACACAAAGAGTAGTAGTAAACAGAATAAAGTCTGTGGCGGCTACAGTGAAAAGCTCTGTTCCACAAGGAACAATATTTACTCCCATCTTGTTCCTCATCCTCATATCTGACATAGACAGTAATAAAAGCCACAGTGCTGTGTCTTCCTTTGCAAATGACACCCGAATTTGCATGACAGTGTCCTCCATTGAAGACACCGCAAGACTCCAGGCAGACATCAACCAAATCTTTAAATGGGCTGCAGAAAACAATATGAAATTCAATGATGAGAAATTTCAGTTACTCCGATATGGAAAACGTGAGGAAATTAAAAGTATATCGGAGTATAAAAGAAATTCCAACCACACAATAGAGCGAAAAACTAATGTAAAAGACGTGGGAGTGATCATGTCGGAAGATCTCATCTTCAAAGACCATAATATTGTATCAGTCGCATATGCTAGAAAAATGACAGAATGGATAATGAGAACCTTCAAAACTAGGGATGCCAAGCCCATGATGACACTCTTCAGGTCGCTTGTTCTATTGAGGCTGGAATATTGCTGCACACTAACCACCTTTCAAGAGAGGTGAAATTGCTGACCTGGAAAATGTACAGAGAACCTTCACGGCATGCATAACAGAGATAAAACACCTCAATTACTGGGAGCACTTGAAATTCTTGAACCTGTACTCCCTGGAATGCAGGCAGAAGAGATACATGATCATATACACCTTGAAAATCTTAGAGGGATTAGTACCAAACTTGCACACCAAAATCACTGCCTATGAAAGCAAAAGACTTGGCAGACGATGCAACATCCCCCCAACGAAAAGCAGGGGTGCCATTAGCACGATAAGAGACAACACAGTAAGTGTCAGAGGCCCAAGACTGTTCAGCTGCCTCCCTGCATACGTAAGGGGAAATACCTATAGACGCCTGGCTGTCTTCAAGAAGGTGCTGGACAGGCACCTGAAGTCAGTACCTGACCAGCCTTGATCCACCATGAGGCCTGGTCACAGACTGGGCCACAGGAACATTGACCCCTGGAACCCTCTCCAGGTATACTTCAGGTATATCTGTGTACCCTTAGAATAATTGTGCCAATATGCATTGCTTGAAATGTAATTGCATAATTAGTGACTGTTTTGAGCCTTGATTTATATCAAATTATATCTCTAGTATTATTATAAGATAAAATACAATAACTTGCAATGTATAACAATTATAAGTTATTTGTATGGCTAATAAGAAATAAAAAAGTTTAATTTTAATTTATTTTTTAATATTAAAATCGTCAACAGAGTAAAGTCCGAGGAAGCTACGGTGAAAAGCTCTGTTCCACAAGGCACAGTACTCGCTCCCATCTTGTTCCTCATCCTCATATCCGACATAGACAAGGATGTCAGCCACAGCACCGTGTCTTCCTTTGCAGATGACACCCGAATCTGCATGACAGTGTCTTCCATTGCAGACACTGCAAGGCTCCAGGTGGACATCAACCAAATCTTTCAGTGGGCTGCAGAAAACAATATGAAGTTCAACGATGAGAAATTTCAATTACTCAGATATGGTAAACATGAGGAAATTAAATCTTCATCAGAGTACAAAACAAATTCTGGCCACAAAATAGAGCGAAACACCAACGTCAAAGACCTGGGAGTGATCATGTCAGAGGATCTCACCTTCAAGGACGATAACATTGTATCAATCGCATCTGCTAGAAAAATGACAGGATGGATAATGAGAACCTTCAAAACTAGGGAGGCCAAGCCCATGATGACACTCTTCAGGTCACTTGTTCTATCTAGGCTGGAATATTGCTGCACACTAACAGCACCTTTCAAGGCAGGTGAAATTGCCGACCTAGAAAATGTACAGAGAACTTTCACGGCGCGCATAACGGAGATAAAACACCTCAATTACTGGGAGCGCTTGAGGTTCCTAAACCTGTATTCCCTGGAATGCAGGAGGGAGAGATACATGATTATATACACCTGGAAAATCCTAGAGGGACTAGTACCGAACTTGCACACGAAAATCACTCACTACGAAAGCAAAAGACTTGGCAGACGATGCAACATCCCCCCAATGAAAAGCAGGGGTGTCACTAGCACGTTAAGAGACCATACAATAAGTGTCAGGGGCCCGAGACTGTTCAACTGCCTCCCAGCACACATAAGGGGGATTACCGACAGACCCCTGGCAGTCTTCAAGCTGGCACTGGACAAGCACCTAAAGTCAGTTCCTGATCAGCTGGGCTGTGGCTCGTACGTTGGTTTGCGTGCAGCCAGCAGCAACAGTCTGGTTGATCAGGCTCTGATCCACCAGGAGGCCTGGTCACAGACCGGGCCACGGGGGCGTTGACCCCCGGAACTCTCTCCATGTAAACTCCAGGTAAACTAGGCACTCCTAAAGAATACCTAATTTATAAAGCTGCAGAAAGGAAGAAAATATTTTATTTTTTATTTTTAATCCAATTCTGTATGACATATTTGGCACTCTTTTAATATACACAAACAGCTACTTTGTCTTGTAATTTAAAGTTTCACATTTTTAATACAATCTTTAGTATACAGGGTTAATATTAACAGAATTCCCTGGTCCCAATTCAGAACTATTTCTTGATCGAAATAGTGTGAAATTGATATGGCTGTGCAGGAAACTCTCCTGCATATCTGTTATAAAAATTGGTATTTATCAACATATTAGTCATAATAATGCGCTAATATGACATATCCTGCTGGCATTTGGTCACAGGTTGTATCTTCATTACCAACTATGCATACTAATTCTGCCTCACTATCTTTTATCATTTAACATAACCCAGCCTAACCTAACTTAACCTAACCTAGACCTAACCTAACCTACCTAAACTAACCTAATCTAACCTAGAAGTGTAGGAAGTGACAGAGGCAGTGATGAAAGAGAGTGGGTAGTAGCACAAGGGTCAGTGTTGTTTGTGGTGAAGCAGTGACCAGTTCCTAGCCACCCTATGTTGTGAAATTGCTGTATACATTGCATTATTATTATGATTATGGCTGATATGTCTGTAATAACAATTTCCATAACAGATAATTGTGTTTCCTGCAGAACTACATTAGTTATGCATGATTTTGGTCAAGAAATAATGCTGAATCACGACCAGAAATTTTCTTAATATTGACTATATATGGTATGTATTACGTACTATTTGCTGAATATAACATTGTATCGATCGCATCTGCTAGAAAAATGACAGGATGGATAATGAGAACCTTCAAAATTTAGGGATGCCAAGCCCATGATGACACTCTTCAGGTCACTTGTTCTATCTAGGCTGGAATATTGCTGCACACTAACAGCACCTTTCAAGGCAGGTGAAATTGCTGACCTAGAAAATGTATAGAGAACCTTCACGGCGCGCATAACGGAGATAAAACACCTCAATTACTGGGAGCACTTGAGGTTCCTGAACCTGTATTCCCTGGAACGCAGGCGGGAGAGATACATGATTATATACACCTGGAAAATCCTAGAGGGACTAGTACCGAACTTGCACACGAAAATCACTCACTACAAAAGCAAAAGACTTGGCAGACGATGCAACATCCCCCCAATGAAAAGCAGGGGTGTCACTAGCACGTTAAGAGACCATACAATAAGTGTCAGGGGCCCGAGACTGTTCAACTGCCTCCCAGCATACATAAGGGGGATTACCAACAGACCCCTGGCAGTCTTCAAGCTGGCACTGGACAAGCACCTAAAGTCAGTTCCTGATCAGCCGGGCTGTGGCTCGTACGTTGGTTTGCGTGCAGCCAGCAGTAACAGCCTGGTTGATCAGGCTCTGATCCACCAGGAGGCCTGGTCACAGACCGGGCCGCGGGGGCGTTGACCCCTGGAACTCTCTCCAGGTAAACTCCAGGTAAACATATGTGTCATATAGATACAAACACTGGGGACCACACTGATAATAATCACATTATTTGACGTTGATATTCAGTGAGGACAAATTTCAGTTATTACGTCATGGAAATATTGAGGAAATAACAAAAAGTACAAGGCAAACTGTGACTGCTAAATAGAGCATAAGTCTAATGTGAGAGACTTGGGAGTGATAATATCAGTAGATGTAGATGGAAAAAAAGGGGGATGATGCTTTGGGGAATGGTGTTGATACTTTACCAGTAATAAGTTATGGTGGTACTGATGCTAGAACAGGTGCTGTAGATAGTGGGTGGGGTCAGGAAAAACTGAACCAGTAGGGAACCCAGCCACAAAAAATCATGGCAGACAGAAATCAAATCTGTGTAAATTCTATGCCTTGGGTATCTGTAGGCATGGAATATCAGCCACCCTCTGTTGTGAAATTGCTGTATACATTGCATTATTATTATGATTATGGCTGATATGTCTGTAATAACAATTTCCATAACAGATAATTGTGTTTCCTGCAGAACTACATTAGTTATGCATGATTTCAGTCAAGAAATAATGCTGAATCACGACCAGAAATTTTCTTAATATTGACTATATATGGTATGTATTACGTACTATTTGCTGAATATAACATTGTATCGATCGCATCTGCTAGAAAAATGACAGGATGGATAATGAGAACCTTCAAAACGAGGGATGCCAAGCCCATGATGACACTCTTCAGGTCACTTGTTCTATCTAGGCTGGAATATTGCTGCACACTAACAGCACCTTTCAAGGCAGGTGAAATTGCTGACCTAGAAAATGTACAGAGAACCTTCACGGCACGCATAACGGAGATAAAACACCTCAATTACTGGGAGCACTTGAGGTTCCTGAACCTGTATTCCCTGGAACGCAGGCGGGAGAGATACATGATTATATACACCTGGAAAATCCTAGAGGGACTAGTACCGAACTTGCACACGAAAATCACTCACTACGAAAGCAAAAGACTTGGCAGACGATGCAACATCCCCCCAATGAAAAGCAGGGGTGTCACTAGCACGTTAAGAGACCATACAATAAGTGTCAGGGGCCCGAGACTGTTCAACTGCCTCCCAGCATACATAAGGGGGATTACCAACAGACCCCTGGCAGTCTTCAAGCTGGCACTGGACAAGCACCTAAAGTCGGTTCCTGATCAGCCGGGCTGTGGCTCGTACGTTGGTTTGCGTGCAGCCAGCAGTAACAGCCTGGTTGATCAGGCTCTGATCCACCAGGAGGCCTGGTCACAGACCGGGCCGCGGGGGCGTTGACCCCTGGAACTCTCTCCAGGTAAACTCCAGGTAAACATATGTGTCATATAGATACAAACACTGGGGACCACACTGATAATAATCACATTATTTGACGTTGATATTCAGTGAGGACAAATTTCAGTTATTACGTCATGGAAATATTGAGGATGATGCTTTGGGGAATGGTGTTGATACTTTACCAGTAATAAGTTATGGTGGTACTGATGCTAGAACAGGTGCTGTAGATAGTGGGTGGGGTCAGGAAAAACTGAACCAGTAGGGAACCCAGCCACAAAAAATCATGGCAGACAGAAATCAAATCTGTGTAAATTCTATGCCTTGGGTATCTGTAGGCATGGAATATCTGGAAAAACAGGTGGGACGTGTAATTTTGACCATGTAAAAAAATGCCGTGACCTCATGACCAAAGGAGTACATATGCAATGCTTCTTGTAAACTATTTCACCCCAAAATGTGATATTCTTCAGTCAATGAAAGACAATGTTACAATACTTACTGTCAGGCACACCATTTAAAGGGGACAAGAAGGTACAGATCACACAGACCTTGGGAAGCATACCAGGGAAGTTACAACCACTTCAGAGAGAGATTTTTTTAGTGGCAGGAAATGACAGAAATACTACACCTCCTAGATCACTACTGGAGTGGAGGCACAGTCAGTGGCACCCATTCCAGACCAACAGATATTAGTGCCAGCAAATAAAGCTCCCCTACATACCATCAATGTGACAACATTTGTATTTGCCAATACAGTGGAACCTCTACTTATGAGTGCACCCATGTGCGAGTTTTTCCAGATACGAGCAGTTGCTCAGTCGATTTTTTGCTTCCAGACGCGAGCGAAATTTCCGGATGTGAGCGGGTCTCTAGGGAGGTTCCTTGACACTGGTGATGGGCTCTTGCTCTTGATCTAGGGAATTGCATTTCATTTGTTTGTTGGACTATCTTATTGAAACTTGGGCAATGTACGATGGAAAGATGCTTCTTAATGTACACCAAAATTTAAAGAAATTGGACTATAAATAATGGAATTCACTTCTCAGCCATTTGTCTCCCCTTAGTGGTATATTTTCGTATGGTTTTTATGGTTGCATTCTCATTTTTTTGGTCTCATTTGATAGAATGAAAGATATACTAGAGAAATTGATATGATTTTGATTGATTTCATGACAAAAAGTACCTTGAAATTGAGCTCAAAATAGCAGAAATGTTCAATTTTTGCTGACATTCAAGAGTAAACAATACCTGTCCGAGTGGCCATTCCAAATATACAGTCATGAATGTGTTGACATTATTTATACAATTATTACAATAATGCAGTAGTCTGCATAGCAGTAAATCTTCTATTTTAAATAGTACTATAATAATACTACATATAAGCGAGTTTGAGAACACCACGAGATGGCATTACGTGTATGAAAACAACACTCAGTTGGCGGTGGAGATAATTCTCGTGATTTACTTACGTTTCATGCAGTTATTTTACAGAATTTCTTGTTCTAACCATGGGTCCTAAGAAAGCAAGTGCAAAGGACAGTGCTTAGAAGAAAAAAAGCCAAAAATCAGTGAATAGTGAAGTGACATAAGTTACAAAGTGTAGCATTAAGAGTGTAGCATTAAGAGTGTAGCATTAAGAGTGTAGCATTAAGAGTGTAGCATTAAGAGTGTACCATTAAGAGTGTACCATTAAGAGTGTAGCAATTAAGCGATAGAAAAACGACAGAATAAAATGAACTCATGACAGCATATGCAGCTGTGCCCAGCATCTCTTCTCCCTCATCACCCTTCGCCAGCATCCCTTCTCCACCATCAACCGCCAACATTTCTTCTCCAAGGTAAATTATTATTATTATTGTTTTCCTTATGAAATTACGTAATCTAATGCAGTTTGCCTTACAAACACACTGTTTTCTGTTATAATAAAAGCATGGGAAGGTATGTAGTCAGCAGGAATGGCCACTGTGGTGGCCCTATACACCCCAACAACAATGGCCACCACCTCCACTACCACTACTCACATATGTAATGACATATTTCATTCATTCTAGTGTATATATCATGCTTCTATGTTATTAATATTGTTTATTATGTAATATTAGATGAATTGTGATAGATAAATAAGCTGTAGAATTGATATTAGGGAAATATTGAAGCATTTTGCCATGCCTGGAATGCCACTGGAATGAATTAATTCCATTTCAGTTAATTTAAATGAGGAAAATTGACTCTACGAACGAGCAAATCCAGATGCGAGCAAGGTCATGGAACGGATTAAACTCGTAAGCAGAGGTTCCACTGTATACAGGGTTTAAAGCCATCAACAGACAATACAAATGCATTTCATCAGTGGATTGTTTATGGAGTCGGATGTAATGTTTGCAGCTTTCACAGAGACCCACATAAAGGATCACTTTGTCAACAAAATATGGATCCCAGGGTATAACTTATTTAGATGTGACAGAAAGAACAGGCAATAAGGGGGAAGGGGTTGGCCAGTATGTCACAGAATCACTCATTTGCTTGCAATTACTGAACACCACAAATCATGTAGTTGAAGTTTTGGCAGTACAGATTGAAAACCAAAACCTTGTCATTGACTCCTGTCTAGAAAATCTCCCAACCCCAGCCCCAAATATCTTGTTGCTGGGTGATTTCAACTTAAGACACCCAAAATGGAGGAATGTGGCAAATAATGCTTTAGCAGAGATAACCCCAGAGATAACACGAGCTATTAAATCTCTGCAACAAATTCACCTTAAGCCAGCAAACAGTGGATCCAACAAGACTGGAAAATACACTTGACCTTTTCTTCACTAATAATGATGATCTGGTACAAAATATAACAATATCAAAGACAATACACTCAGATGACAACATAACAGAAGTAAACATTTATACGCAGGACTCCTGACCAGCAAAATGAGATCAGTTATGAAGATGATTTCACCAAATTCAACTTCAGCAACAGAAACATATAGTGGTATCAAGTTAATCATGTCCTAAATGAAACAGACTGAGAAGATATCCTAAACAACACAGATCTGAAACTTTGCCTAGAAAGAATTAACTCTGTGGCACTTGAGGTATGCTCAAGGCACCTTCCCCTAAGCAAAAAGAAGAGAAGTACACTAGAGGTGCTCCTGCTACAGGCAAAGACAAAGAATCATAGAGCTGCTGAAAGGGGCCAGTATATCTGAAATACAGGAGGAGGCACTGGCCAGAGAAGTATGAAATATCAAACTTAAGCTTAAGGAATCATGCAGGAGCTAAGAAATTCAGGAAGAACTTAAAGCCATAAATGATATTGAAAAATCCCCCAAATATTTCTTTTCCTATGCCAAATCTAGGGCAAAAATCACATTCAGTATTGGGTCCCTGCTTAAACGAGATGGGACTTACACAGATGACAGCAAAGAAATGAATGAGATACCCCATCATGACTCGACATTTAGTTAGCTGTTAATTAGACTAAGGATCGACAATTTAAATGATATTTTTTATGGCTGAGACTCAAAATTTGGTTATTTCAAGAATTTCTGATATAATTGTAAACCAGAGGACTTCGAAAAAACAATAAATGACATGCCCATGCACTCTGCCCCAGGCTTGACTCGTGGAACACCATGTTCATCAAGAACTACAAGAAACCCCTTTCACGTGCCTTAGGTATTCTATGGAGAGGGAGCACAGACCTGGGTCATCCCACAGTCACTAAAAACAACGCATATAGCCCCCACTCTATAATGGTGGCAGTGAAGCATTGCAAAGAATTACAGACTGATAGCAGTAACGTCCCACATAAAATTCTTGGAAGGGGTTCTGAAAAGGAAGATCGCCAACCACTTAGACACACCCATCAATTGCACAATCCAGGGCAGCATGGGTTTAGAGCAGGTTGTTCCTGCCTCTCACAACTATTGTATCACTATGACATTATCTTGGATGCACTGAAGGACAAGCAAAATGCAGATGTATACACAGACTTTGTGAAAGCCTTCAACAAGTGCAATCATGCTGTAATAGCAGACTAAATGTGTGACTCAGGAATAACAAGAAAAGTTAGTAGATGGATCTATAACTTCCTAACAAATAGAACACAAATACTGTAGTAATAGTAAACAGTCAGAGGTGGCTACAACTCAAAGCTCTGTTCCACAAGGTACAGTACTCGCTCCCATCCTTATCCAAATCCTCATATCTGACAGATAGAGATGTAAGCCACAGTGTGTCATCCATCGAGGACACTGCAGATCTCCAAGCCAATAATGATTTTCTTCAAATCACTTGTTCTCTCTAGGCTGGAATATTGCTGTATACTAATGTATAGTCCTAAATCTCCACACAGAAATCACTCCCTACGAAAGCAAAAGACTCGGCAGCCAGTGGTACATCCCCTCAATAAAAAGCAGGTGCGCCATGAGTACGCTAAGAGACAACACAATAAATGTCAAGGGCCCAAAACTGTTCAACTGTGTCCCAGCATACATAAGAGGGATTACCAATAGACCCCTGGCTGTCTTCAAGAGGGAGCAGGACAGATACCTAAAGTCAGTACCTGACTAGCCAGGCTGTGGTTCATACTTCGGTTTGCATGCGGCCAGTAGTAACAGCCTGGACGATCAGGCCCTGATCCACTGCGAGGCCTAGTCATGAACTGGACTGCGGGGACGTTGACCCTCAGAGCACCCTCCAGGTATACTCCATATGTCACATTCAAGGAGCACAACAATGTTATTGCAACTGCAAGAAAAATGATTGGTTGGATAACTAGAACGTTCAAAACAAGAGATGCCAAACCACTCTTCAGGTCACTTGTTCTCTCAGTGCTAGAATGTTGCTCAATACTAACTGCCCCCTTCAAGGCAGGCAAAATCAAAGAACTGGAAAACGTATAGAGAACCTTCACAGCTTGCATAAACTCAGTCAAGAACCTAAATTTCGAAGTCTTTGAAGTTGTACTCCTTAGGACATTCTGTAAGAAAGATACATAATGAGTTGAACCTGAAACATTCTAGAATTTATCTCAGACATGCACATCGAAATAACTGCATATGAACATAAGAGGCTTGGCAGGCGATGCAAAATTCCTCAAGTGAAAGGTAGGGAAGCAGTGAGTACGCTGAGAGAAATCAGTAAGTGTAGAGAGACCACGACTCAACACCCTTCATGCTTGAAAGATTACCAACAAACCTCTAGCTGTCTTCAAGAGAAAACTCGACAAGTGCCTGAAATCAGTTCCTGGTCAACCGGGCTGTAGTGCCTATGTCGGGCAGAGGACAGTAGGAACTAACAGCTAGATTAGTCGGGGCAGCAACCAGGAGACGTAGTCTGGGACTGGGACACGGGGGCGGTGACCTCCAGAAGGGACTCGAGGTACTCTCCAGACAACCATGTAACAGGTTTTCTCCTGACATTTTTTTTTTATTCTTTGGATGCTATATCCAAAGTGGTTAAATATAATTACCAGCAGTGTCTATTCATTGCCAGAAGGAAGACTTCTCAGGACGTTTACATACTATATTTTTTCACTATTCAAATTTGTTAGCTATATATTTTCAGAAGGCTTCTTTCATTTTGCTTGAAATGTAAATCACATATGTTCATGTTGCAATGCTTCCTGTTTAATATTTTTTTGTGTGTGGGGACTGAACTCTGGATATGGACTCTTCTGCTGCCTAACTATTTTTAAAAGGAGTTGAGCTCCAGCTTTTGAACTGCTACTTATCTTATGAGCCTGTTATTAAGCTGTTTCTTGATGAGGGTGAACTTCAGGCCCTGGGCTTCGTACTCATTGAGGATGGGGGGTTCTTCAACCTCATTGCCTCCCATTTCGCCAGGCACTACTGTTATACCGCTACGAGTTTTGCGCTCTCCATATATACAGTACGTGGCAGCAGTCATAATAATTACTGAATATAGGACACCACAAACATAGCTATGCTACTGTTGCTACAAATAAGTCATTTTAGTTACACAACTTAGTATCAATCAGACCTAGAAGCTGGAGATTAACCCCATCAAAAATCAGTTAGGCTAATAACAGACCCACAAGATGAGTAGCAAGTCCAAAAGGTTAGAGCCTAGCGAATGTAAACACAGCTAAGTAGGTAAATGCCAGACCCAGGAGTTGAATTTCAACCCCATCCAATGTGAAAAGCTGGCACTCAATCCATTTAAACAGACCTAGGCTAGAGTTCAACCCCTTTAATCGTAGCTAGGCATATACCAGACTCAGAAGCTAGAACACAACTAATTTTAACACATTGGACAGATTAGTACCAAGTCCGTGAGCTGGAGCTTATCCCCTTTCAAGGGGTGTGACCTCCATTGAGTGCTTCTTACATATGTTAGATGGAGTTATGTGACAGCTTCTGTGTTATTTATCAAAACTTAATATATACAGTACTCGGTGGTGAAATTGTATTCATCATGAAAACTAGGAAAATTTCCGCCGATGACGCATCACATGTGCGGAACTTTGTTCACTGACCAAGGTCTTCCGCTGCCATGGCCATCCACACCTTAAGAATTATTTTCTTATAGATATAATCATAGTCTTTCCATCTCCTTTAAGAAAGAGGATCACACATTAGTCTTAGGATACATACAGCTAATCTGTTTTGTCTATGTAAGTTATTTTGTGCCATTAAGCTTGAACTACAGTGAATAGGAGTTCAAATATCAACTTCAAAATTATCCAGATGTACTCCTGTTAACCATTTTGGGGCCTAGTTCCTAGGCCTTTTGTCTATCCATATGTTCTTGCGCTACCATCCACAGGATGGATATGAGGTGCATAATAAACTATGTAAAGTAAAAGGACACAAGTGCAACTAATGTGACATTTATTGTGGCAACGTTTCGCTCTCCAGGAGATTTATCAAGCCATTACAAACAATACATGGACACAGAGGGTATATAAAGGCTCAGAGTGAGGTGTAATACTAGTGAGGTACCATTTCGATGTTCACTAGTGGTAGTGGTAGTAGTAGTAGTAGTAGTAGTAGTAGTAGTAGTAGTGACAAAAGTAATACAATATGGTAGAGCAATTAATTCGTACATGAGTAAAAGGATATAAAAGCTATTACTTGGGTAACATAAAAATAGGTTGGACAAATATAGACTGGAATGAAGCAGCTTGTTTCAGTGTTCACTCTCTGTGCTTTGTGTAG
Source organism: Cherax quadricarinatus (assembly GCF_038502225.1). Taxonomy (NCBI): domain Eukaryota; kingdom Metazoa; phylum Arthropoda; class Malacostraca; order Decapoda; family Parastacidae; genus Cherax; species Cherax quadricarinatus. Next base: position 30,852,412 of record NC_091323.1, on the reverse strand, counting down.
TATAACAGGAGAGACTATGTGATGGCAGGGTTTACTGTTTTCGGGAGGATTCTTGCTAAGACTTCGGAGATGGTGAAGCTGCCGTTGTTTTGTTTAATTGTATTCGAAACAGCGATCAGTGCTGATTCGAGGCACTTGCGTCTGCGGAAATTAGTTTCTTTGATCACTAATTGGGCGTCTCTGAATTTCATGAGATGATTGGTGGAATTTCGGTGTTGTACACAGGCGTTGTTCAAGTAATCGTTCCTACATGCGTAAATGTGTACATTGAGGCGGGTGTCGAGTTTTCTGGCTGTTTCACCTACGTAAATCTTGTCACAGCCTCCACAGGGTATAGTGTAAACTCCTGCATTGACTGGTTCGTGGTGCTTGGATTTTGTCCTGGTTATATCTTTATTGAAGTGCTAGAAGCGATGGCGACTCTGGTGTTAGCTTGTGAAAGTACTTTTGAGACGTTCAGTGCAACCTGGCTGTTGGGAAGAATTATAACTTTGCTGGGAGTGGTGTTGATGCGTGGAGAATTTATGATCTGAAGAGCTCTTTTCTTGCAGTCTTTGATGAAAAAAGAAGGAAAATGTAACTCAGTGAATGTTTGGTGAATGTATGTACACTCCTCGTTGTGCAGGAGTTGTGCAGGAGTAGACTTAGGGATCACCTTCTCTGCCAGGCAATCTTGTAGGAAATTGTGTCTGTTGCGATAGCTGTGAGCACGAAGAAAGGTGTCCAGATAACGTCTGCATGAAATGTCCATTATGTTGCGGTGTCCGACAGATTGTAATAAAGTTGGTAGAATTACCGACAATATGTAAAGTAAAAGGACACAAGTGCAACTAATGTGACATTTATTGTGGCAACGTTTCGCTCTCCAGGAGCTTTATCAAGCCATTACAAACAATACATGGACACAGAGCCTTTATACTGCATTTGTGTTTATATTTCGAACTTCCAGAAGGGTTATATACAGGGCCTTCTCACTGCAGCTTTATGTGAACCTTCTTCTAATCTTCCTAGACGATACATCACTGCCCTTAAGAACCTCGCCAACGACCCCAACATTATCGTCACCACCGCCGACAAAGGAGGTGGAGTCGTCATCCTCAACACCAGTGACTACAACACTAAAATGATGGACCTTTTGAATGATCAATCTACATACGAACCCATCAGCACTCAACAGTGGGAGACGCTCACCAAAGATTTTCTATACAAAACCAGACAAATACTCAAACGCACTAGAGAAGGGAAGAAACTTCTGTACTTTTTACCAAGCAACCCTAAACCAGCACACATGTATGGTTTACCCAAGACCCATAAACACAATATTCCACTCAGACCAATCACGTCAGGAATAGGCAGTGCTCCACACAAACTAGCCGGAGTTCTTGCCAAACATCTTTCCTGCCTTCTGGGGACCATCAGCCCCGCTCATCTTTAACACTCAGGTGACCTCCTCAACCGCATCCGTAACCTCTCCATCCGTAACAAGAAACTAAGCAGTTTGGATGTGACTTCCCTCTTCACGTAAAGTCAAAGTACCTACCAGGAGATTTTGAGAAAAAAGCCATCGAGGTTCTAGGACGTAAAGTCAATCAGGACCTTAATCTTCCTCTACCTCCAGGAGATTTTGTTGACTTAATTGAACTCTGTGTTAATTTCAACTGTTTTTCTTTCAATAACAAGCTCTACAAACAAACCTACGGCATGGGAATGGGGTCCCCCATAAGTGCCGTCCTAGCCAACTTATACATGGAACACCTAGAGTCCGAACACTTCGCCAACATCATCCCTTCAAGCGTCACTTGGTTACGTTACGTGGACGATGTCCTCGTAATAACTCCAAAACGTTTTGATGTACGGGATCTTCAGGCAAGGCTCAACGCAGTTGAACCGGCGATCCAGTTTACACTAGAAGAAGAGTCCAATGACAAGCTACCTTTCCTCGACGTCCTCATTCACAAAGTAGACAACAACCTAAGATTTCAAGTTTATCGGAAACCCACCAATAAAAATGATCTCACACACTTCTATTCCAGTCAAGATACCAAAACCAAAAGAGGCATCATCGTCGGGTTTTTCCTAAGAGCATACCGAATTTGTAGTCCTGAGTTTCTTGACGAGGAGTGTACATACATTCACCAAACATTCACTGAGTTACATTTTCCTTCTTTTTTCATCAAAGACTGCAAGAAAAGAGCTCTTCAGATCATAAATTCTCCACGCATCAACACCACTCCCAGCAAAGTTATAATTCTTCCCAACAGCCAGGTTGCACTGAATGTCTCAAAAGTACTTTCACAAACTAACACCAGAGTCGCCATCGCTTCTAGCACTTCAATAAAGAATATAACCAGGACAAAATCCAAGCACCACGAACCAGTCAATGCAGTCAGCACACTATTTACATCCCCTTTATTTATTCCTGTCTTCCACTTATACGTTGTGTACGAATGGTATATAATACCGACAAGATGAGAGTAGGACACATGTGCAACATCTGGGTATCTTTATTGTAGACGTTTCGCCATCCAGTGGCTTTATCAATACAAATTCCAGGACATAACTTGAAGACAGTAGAACTATGTACAGAAGATGAGGTAATCAGTCCCTCAACCTAGGAGTAGGTGCGAACAGCACCATAGTCGTGGAGATTCTGAAGCAGAAGAAAGAATCCTGGCGCTTATATAGTAACGTCAGGTGAAGCAGACGAGGGCAAATTCACTGGTGGGCGGGATTCCCCAGTGGAAGTAGGTCCTTCCCAAAGAGATGGGTTAGTAGTAGTAGTAGTTGTCGTAGTTGTGAAGGTTATGTACATGTCCTCAGAATTAAGATTCCATGATGTTGCAGTGTCTGACAAGTTGTGTACGAATGGTATATAATACCGACAAGATGAGAGTAAGACACATGTGCAACATCTGGGTATCTTTATTGTAGACGTTTCGCCATCCAGTGGCTTTATCAATACAAATTCCAGGACATAACTTGAAGACAGTAGAACTATGTACAGAAGATGAGGTAATCAGTCCCTCAACCTAGGAGTAGGTGCGAACAGCACCATAGTCGTGGTGCTGTTCGCACCTACTCCTAGGTTGAGGGACTGATTACCTCATCTTCTGTACATAGTTCTACTGTCTTCAAGTTATGTCCTGGAATTTGTATTGATAAAGCCACTGGATGGCGAAACGTCTACAATAAAGATACCCAGATGTTGCACATGTGTCTTACTCTCATCTTGTCGGTATTATATACCATTCGTACACAACTTGTCAGACACTGCAACATCATGGAATCTTAATTCTGAGGACATGTACATAACCTTCACAACTACGACAACTACTACTACTACTAACCCATCTCTTTGGGAAGGACCTACTTCCACTGGGGAATCCCGCCCACCAGTGAATTTGCCCTCGTCTGCTTCACCTGACGTTACTATATAAGCGCCAGGATTCTTTCTTCTGCTTCAGAATCTCCACGACTATGGTGCTGTTCGCACCTACTCCTAGGTTGAGGGACTGATTACCTCATCTTCTGTACATAGTTCTACTGTCTTCAAGTTATGTCCTGGAATTTGTATTGATAAAGCCACTGGATGGCGAAACGTCTACAATAAAGATACCCAGATGTTGCACATGTGTCTTACCTTCCACTTATACACTATACCCTGTGGAGGCTGTGACAAGATTTACGTAGGTGAAACAGCCAGAAACCTTGACACCCGCCTCAATGAACACATTTACGCATGCAGGAACGATAACTTGAACAACGCCTGTGTACAACACCGAAATTCCACCAATCATGTCATGAAATTCAGAGACGCCCAATTAGTGATCAAAGAAACTAATTTCTGCAGACGCAAGTGCCTCGAATCAGCACTGATCGCTGTTTCGAATACAATTAAACAAAACAACGGCAGCTTCACCATTTCCGAAGTCTTAGCAAGAATCCTCCTGAAAACAGTAAACCCTGCCATCACATAGTCTCTCCTGTTATACTACACAAAGCACAGAGAGTGAACACTGAAACAAGCTGCCTCATTCCAGTCTATATTTGTCCAACCTATTTTGATGTTACCCAAGTAATAGCTTTTATATCCTTTTACTCATGTACGAATTAATTGCTCTACCATATTGTATTACTTTTGTCACTACTACTACTACTACTACTATACTACTACTACTACTACTACTACTACTACTACTACTACTACTACTACTACTACTACTACTACTACTACTACTACTACTACTACTACTACTACTACTACCACCACCACCACCACCACTAGTGAACATCGAAATGGTACCTCACTAGTATTACACCTCACTCTGAGCCTTTATATACCCTCTGTGTCCATGTATTGTTTGTAATGGCTGATAAAACTCCTGGAGAGCGAAACGTTGCCACAATAAATGTCACATTAGTTGCACTTGTGTCCTTTTACTTTACATATTGTCGGTAATTCTACCAACTTTATCATAATAAACTAGCCATTTTGGTGCAAACTAAATCTAAAACTCTTCAAAATTGAAACATGATTAATTATTTTTTTTGGCACAGTTACACACAAGTACAGTTATCATAAGTAAATTACCTAGGATAATCCAAAAAAGTCAAAGAGGCTTATTTCCATTGGGGTCCTTGTATTTCCATTGATTGCCTTAATATATTTTCTGGAGTCACCGCCCCCGCGGTGACTTCAGAAAATATATTCAGGCTTGTGGTCATTTATTCATTTATTTATTTATTTATTTGAACATGATACAGAGAAGTACAAAAGAATACAGTTAAGTGCAGCATGTAGATTATCAACAATTACTACAAATAAGTTTCCTTTGCTACAGTTACTACTAATTAATTTCTGGAGCGAACTTTTCACTAACTGGCTAAAGTCTTCCTCTTATGGAAGTGTGACGACTTGACCCATTCAGCCCATTATTTGAATAAAGCTTTAAAAAGTGAAGGGGAATTGTTGAAGTCCTCCATTTCTCACCTGTGATCAACATACATTATTGTAAAAAAAAAAAAACTCTCTCTCTTATGATATTTCCTAGTTTCGTATTGCGATCTGTTGCACACGGCACGCACATCCTCCCCAGCGGACCTCAGCGCCTGAATTACCAGGAGAAATACTTTGAATACTTAATTTATAATTTAAATTAACAATATTTCAGGAAGAACTAATTAAAGAGCACCATACTTAAACTCGTGTTAATTATGAGCAACTCTGCTTTTGTGAAGTATAGTGAATATCGAAGGATAAAACAAAATATATGTAAAGTTGTGGTTGTGGCAGTAAGGTATGTGATAGTGCACACGGTCCACAGCAGCAGCAGCGTGTGTGTGTGTGTGTGTATGTATGTGTGTGTGTGTCGGGACCCAGGCACCGCCTCACCATCACAACCTCAATCTCTGACACACACGTTTTCTCTCGTCTTCATGCTTGTCTTCGTTTTCATTACTTGACTTGTATTTAAGGCTCGACTATTGCATTTCATTTGTAAGTATGATTTTTATATTTTCTGAGGGTCAACTAGTGCATTTATTTGTATATTGTCTTTGAGGCTATGTTAAACTCTGGAGATCGACTAGCGATTTTTTTTTGTATTTTAAATTCTGGGGCTCAACAGTTAAATCTATATGATGTACATTTTATGTGCCCATAACATTTGTGTGCCCGCAAGACCACTGTCAAAAATACTTGTATACTATATACACAAAATCTAAAAAACTTGCTAGTTATTATGCTATAAGACAGCAAAGTGTAGACAACCTCAGATGTACGCGATTCAGTTTTTTAAAACTATTTTATCCAAATAGTGGGTTTAAATTTAATATTGTTATTCATTAGGTAAGAAAATTGTGAAAGATTCATTATCGTTATTGTGTATATTAAAATTAGCAAAGCTGTATTGGTATTAGCTACTTCTGTATACGTGTATTGACTTAATTACTTACCTTATTATCAAAGAATACAGAGGTGTATATTAAGTATATACAGCGAGAGTACTTGAGTCCTTTAAATTGGGATTCAGAAGTACTCTTGGTGTTAGTATGCAGGTAAAATGCCTAAGACATTTAGTAAAGCCATTTTGACACTAACATGTAAGTTTTTTTTTTTTTTTTTTTTTTTTTTTTTTTTTTTTTTTTTTTTTTTTTTTTTTACGTATTCGCCTTTCAGTCTTGTAGGCGATCCAACATTTTCTATTCGCGCTTGAAAGTAGTTTCGCTTATATGAGTTAGTAAGTTTATATACAGGCACACACACGTACAGTTATATATAGTAACATATGTGTAAATTACCTAGGATAACCCACAAAACCCTTAGCACAATGGGGGCATTTCCTTGTCAGGCAAAATGTGCCGTGACACGAGTCGTAGCAATATGATGAGCTGCTCAGTGGCTTTAATAACGTGAAAGCACAATCAGTGGCTAAGCAGCTCTTGGTATTAATCTGTAGCTTCGTCTTACAAGAACAGCGTTAAGCCCATGGTGTCGAGTCTGGTATTTAATCATTATGTTAGAAATTTCCAGCGGTTGTAGCATTTACCATTTTGTCTTATAAACGAAAAATTCCATCCTCACTTAACTAATTAACAGATCACAGTTATTTTATATACACTTATCAGCGTGTATGCTCATCGTCAGTTACAGCGCACGTGTGAATACACTGCATGATCTTACAGCCTCCTCTCCCTGGTTAGTTTCTTTTAGTTTAAGGCCTGCCTACAGCATGAAGATAGTCACAGTTTATCTGTGTGTTAACGTCAAGTATACATGCTTTAATTCATAAAATTGGAAATAAATTTCCAGCGCCTCCCAGCACACATAAGGGGGATTACCAACAGACCCCTGGCAGTCTTCAAGCTGGCACTGGACAAGCACCTAAAGTCAGTTCCGGATCAGCCGGGCTGTGGCTCGTATGTTGGTTTGCGTGCAGCCAGCAGCAACAGCCTGGTTGATCAGGCTCTGATCCACCAGGAGGCCTGGTCTCAGACCGGGCCGCGGGGGCGTTGACCCCCGGAACTCTCTCCAGGTAAACTCCAGGTCTCCAGGTAGAAATCAATACCTCAGACTGTCAGCGTACGTCTCGTGTGAGATCGTGTTACAAACGAAACTACCCCATACTTCCTTGGATGAAACCTGATTGAGTCACATTCCTCAAGCGCTGTAGATCTTTACGGGTTTAGTGCTTCCCAATAAATTAATAATAATAAAAATTGTGCTTTTTTGACTGGGTGTTATTAACATCCTTCATCACACTATTTTTACTAATGGAGAGCCAAACACATGTAGAGTCGAGAGACATGCAGAGAGACAGACAAGTCGACAGAAAATGCAAACTGGAAGAGTTAAGCAGGCAGGCTTCGAACACGGTAGACACTACACTGGAAGTTACAAGAAAAACAACGTGAAATATTAAACACTGAGGACGGGACGAGCAGGCATGATTCCGCTTATGCATCAGCGCTGAATAACCAATGTGCGTTTAGTAGTTTCTTATAGGTAATCAGAGGTTGGCAAGCAGAAAGGCTTGTAGCAGACTTGTAGCCAAAAAAAAATACTTTTTTTTATTTTTATCAAGAAGTTATTGGATGATATCGTCGTCTTAGATCAAACCTGATTATCTCCCATTCCGCAGCGCTGTATGAAATCAAACTCATACTTCCCCCTCGGATATAGAGTACACCAGAAATGTATGTCTACATATACAGAGAGATTAATCCCTGTTTTAAGGATTAAAGTTGTTTTTGACGTTAGTGCACATGATATAAAGCCTTAAAATCCCCACCTCCCTCTTAAGGAATAACATAGAGATAAGCAAGGGTAGACTTTTGATCATGCCAGATAGGTGTGATGGTAGCAGTTCTTATGATAAGGAGAGGCTTGCTGGTCAGCTGTGAGTGATAGTGACACTTTCGTTGATTACTCTTTCTTAAGTGTACATTAGTTTCAATAGTGAGCCACAGTTCCTTCCAACTTTTATGTGTAGGACTATAATCATGGTGTTCCGACTTCAGTGCGTAACTCGTATTACCTGTTTGCAGGTCACATTTATTAACGTGGTGATGAGGTGAGTGGTTTTTGACTCAGTTAAGGGGCCTCTTCTCTATGAGGGGTTCTATTCTCCCCACAGTGCCTGCCCGACTAAGAACCCAGCATTTCTTTGGGCATAAATGTGGGAATGTTTCCGCTTCTAAATTTACTAACACATTCCGATGACTGAACGAATTATGATTATGATTTGTAGAATGGGAAAACTAAACACAGAATAGTTTTTTTTTTAATTATGAATAGTTTTAATTGCATTGTATTTATGATTATGTAACAATAGAATAAATTGATATCGATAGTGTAACTATGATAATGTTTGAAACAATGTTTAAAGCGATGAATAACCTGACGGTTATGGTTAGGTTAGGTAAGGTTCGTCAGGAAACAGGACAAAACGGTTATGGTGTTTTGTAAATAAAACAATCGAGCTTATTTGTAGCTATATGAGCGGAGCTCTGCTCATGGTCCCTTCTAGAAATGAGGGGAGGGGTGCCTTGGTGCTGGTAAAGGGATCTTGATCCAAGAAATTGGAGCCAGCTTCCGTGGATGAAACTTGATTACGTCTCATTGCCCAGACACTGTGACCCCTATGGGTTTAGTATTCCCACATAATTATAATACTGTAATATGTTCATGGCGTCTTGTCTTCAGTGTTTTACCTCTAATATATTTTTACTTAAATTTTCAGTGGTTGTAGGACTTACCACTACCTCCTGTGAACCAAAGCTTTCTAGTTAACCTTCGTCGCCGGTTTTCCTCAATTTACAACTGTGCCTTCTTAATAAATCCTTTGTTGATGTACCTCGGTAATCTTCATTTGTTCTTCTGAATCCTTTTATGGTTTTAGTGGGTATATCTCCATCTAGCTTCTGTTTTTTACAGCTAACTTACAATTTGGAGAAGAAACTTTAAACGGCATTTCGGTTTGTCTTTGACCATTATCAGCTTGTGACTTAGTTAAATGGTTGTGGATTCCGTCTCACATAGTGTGCCTGATGTCAGTGAAGGACTTGTTTCAAGAACTAGGATCCACCTTCCCTTTCCTTGGCTCCAACATGATTGCCTCCCATTCCCCAAGAATGTAATAATCCAGCTAAGTCAAGAATGTAATAATCCAGCTAAGTCATTTAAATTAGAAACATTATCGGTACAAGCGACTATCGTTGTGGCACCATGCTGGTGACACTTCCGCGTAGGGATAGTTTACACGCGTTATGTTATACCGTATGTGTATGTGTACATGGGAAAAACTGTTAACAGTGTTGCTATGGCGCCCGGATCATAGGTTCAGTGACAGTAACGATGGAGCCAATTACATAGTCAGTATTCCACTGCCTTGTCTTATCTTAGAATGAGTGTTTGTGTCTGGAGACAGTCACGTCCACACTTGCGGTCGATCAGGTGTTCCTACTCGGATACTACTCAGGTTTCACACAATATAATCCCTAAGGACTTTATTCCCCTCTGATAGTCTCCAGTAACTGTGTGTGTGTGTGTGTGTGTGTGTGTGTGTGTGTGTGTGTGTGTGTGTGTGTGTGTCCTTCACTCAAAATTGTACCCTATGAGTTGTGTCTACGAAAGTCGAGACTCAGTTTCTGACCCCCACCTCAGCCTCAAAAACTGGTCGACATATACACGTTCCTAACTTCTTGAGCATTGTCATACATACTCTTGAAACTGTGTATGGAGTTTGTTTCTACCAGCTCCTCATCTAGTTCATTCCCACTTTTTACCACTACCCCGAGATTGATGATTTATGTCCAAACAGTTCTGCTGCTCATTTATGTTCCTAGCTTTCATTTATGCCCTCTTACCAACATGCCTCACATCTGAAACAAGTCTGACCTTGTCTGCTTTATCGAAACCTCTACGTACCATGAATGCCGTTATCATGTCCCTCCAGTTTTTTTTTTTCCACAGTTGTCAGATTTATATCTTTGAGCCTGTCTTAATAGCTTGACCCCTCTTAGTTCTAGAACTAGTCTAGCTCGAAATCTCTGTGCTTTCTCAAGCTTTTGAGTATGTCTTTTCAGCTGTGGAACCATACTGTTGTTGCGCATTGTAAAATAAGGTCTGGCATACATTGAGAACACTTCCCTGAAGAATTCCTTGCTGAGGTTTCGGAAGGAACTCCTGAGATTTGTTAGCCTCGCATGCACCGCTGATATAATGCAATGTATATGCAGATCTGATGATATGTTCAGTGTAACAGTTATTCACGGGTCATTCTCTGTTTGCTTTCTGAAATATCTTCCCTCCCGATTTACAAACTTGATCTGGTCCTCCCCTTCCCTCCCCGATTTGCCATTACCTTGCACATGTCTGAGTTATACTCTAGCACCCACTTTTTTGACTACTCCTTAAAAGCCTGTACAAGTGTTGTAGTTTGTTTCCGTCCTCTCATTAATTGTCATTGGTGATACACAAAGAGAGAGAGAGAGAGAGAGAGATATTAATTACCGGTTTTTACTACTTCTTAACTCTTGGGCATGCCTGTTTTTAGGCTGTATAGGGTTTGCTTCCAACTCTTGTCTAGTTGTTTCCATTTCCTCACCTCCCTGTGAATGAAGAGTATTTTCAAATGTCTCTCCGTGGCTCATCTGTATCTTTAGCTGCTGTGTCTCCTGACTCATTTTCAATAGCATATCCCTGTCTACTCACTCTTTGTCCCTCAAGTATTTTGCATGTCATTATGTACTACCCTAGATCTTTACTCTATTTTAGGGTTGTAGGTTGGGTTATTCAAGTATTCGTAGTTTATCCTACTTTGCCTTTTGGATCTTCTCGAGTCTGTAACATTGAGGCACTACAACTGATTAATGCCATCATGGGACAGGCGCCTTGGCTCCTTTACCCCTTCACCACCAGTGCTGCCAGCACAGACTACTTTGCCAACATCACATGCTTCTATGTAGGGATAATAGCGAAATATTTGTGTGTGTGTGTGTGTGTGAATAAAACTCCCAAACTTTATTTTTTTATATTTGAAATATGCAACAGTGAAAATAACCAATACTACAAAGTAATAACTAAAAAAATTATAAGGTTGATATATGTATTGCTTCTACAGTGAATCTCCCTAGATGAACTCGTTGTTTCCTAATGTTTTTATTAAAATCAGATATATATTCTTAGATACACCAGCATTGGATATATATTCTTAGATATACCAGCATTGTTCTAACGTTATCAGTGAAAATATAGTGTGTTTTGAGGGTATTTCATACTGTTCCAAGATTTAACCTTATAACGAGCCTGACACACACAGTATACACACCAAAATGTGTGTATTGCAGTTTACTTTAATCCCATTTTAGATTTAGTGTTATTGATATTAGTGCACCAGCGAATTAAACTACTATAATGATCCACGTGCAGTCGATAGATTTTTTTTTTACCTATCAAAATAACGACGACTTGTGTTGTGTGATGCACATGTTCAGTGTTGTTCATGAGAGGTGTGGTCTGCGTGGTGAGACAGCAAATACATAGTAGGACATGCAGCCTTGTCACTTGTTGCTATCCTGTCTTTCCTCAACCGCCTCCTTCGCCATTCTCCCTTTCTTTCCCATCCTTTCTGTCTCTTCCCCTCCACTCTACATCCCCCCCCTTTTGAAAGGTTATGATGAAGGATATCCCACATGTCGAGAGTTCGTCTCCTTTTACATTCCTTCACCACACTTTTAACCTTTCTGTTTCTCTCCATATGCTCCTCCCTCCTTGTATCACTTCTACTTTATAAAAACTTATAGTGGAAATTAGGATGGTTGTACGTATAAGTCAAGATGTATATTTATTTATTTATTTATTTATTTAAAAATTTGAGCACACATACAGAGGTACAAAAAATACAGATAAGAGCAGCATGCCAAAGCCACTTATACTATGCATAGCATTACGGGCTGGCTTAAAATTAACTTAAGATGAACTAAGCAATGATGACATCAGTGATAATACTTTAATGTAAACAGATTACTATAAAGCACAAGTGAGTATTACAAAGACAGGTCATATGGTTGTATGCATTGTTGTACATTCAGTAGAATGGAGTATTCTGTTAGGTAGTGTATTTAAAAAATAATAAAGTTAGATTGGGTTTTAGGTTTAACATTTATGTGATATAATTGTGAGAAACATTTAAGATATACAATTTATAAGGTTCAGTTATTCAGTATTTATTTGGTTTTGGGTGAGTAAGTGATCTTTGAGAAGAGACTTGAATTTATAAACAGGTAGTGTTTCTTTTATATTTACAGGTAATGAGTTCCAGATTTTAGGGCCTTTTATGTGCATTGAGTTTTTGCATAGTGTGAGATGGACACGAGGAACATCAAAGAGTGATCTGTGCCTTGTGTTATGGTCATGTGTTCTGTTGAGGTTGGCAAGGAGATGTTTGAGGGGAGGGTTAATATCAGAGTTAAGTGTTCTATGTATGTAATAGGTGCAGTAATAAGTATGAATGTTTTGTATGGTGAATAGGTTTAGTGTATTGAATATTGGTGGAGTGTGCTGCCTATAGTGAGAATTTGTTATCATTCTAACTGCAGCCTTTTGTTGGGTAATTAGTGGTCTGAGATGGTTACTTGTTGTTGAGCCCCATGCACAAATTCCATAGGTGAGATAGGGGTAAATAAGAGAGTGATATAGGGCCAGGAGGGCTGACTGTGGAGCATAGTACCGTATCTTCGATAGTATGCCTACAGTCTTGGAAATTTTCTTAGAAATTTGTTGTATATGTGTGTGAAATTTGAGTCTATTATCAAGGTGGATTCCTAAGAATTTTCCCTCTGTTAGCTTTGTGATAGGTGATCCGTTTATCATTATGTTAAGAGGGACATCTGTAGCTCTGTTACCAAACTGAATGAAGTAGGTTTTGTCAATGTTTAGTGTAAGTTTGTTAGTCCTCATCCAGGTAGATATTTTCTGTAATTCGGTATTTACAGTATTGGCTAGCGTGACTGGGCTCGGGTGGGAGAAGACGTATGTAGTGTCATCTGCAAATAGTGTGGGTTTGAGTAATTGCGAAGCATTTGGTAGGTCATTTATGTATAGGAGAAAGAGAAGAGGGCCAAGGACACTTCCCTGTGGGACACCAACTGTAATTGGTTGTGCAGAAGAGTTTGCCCCATTTGCATACACATATTGGCTTCTGTTGCTGAGGTATGACTTGAGGTAGTTGAGGGAGTGCCCTCTTATACCATAGTGTGACAATTTTACGTGGAGCAAGTCATGGTTAACTGTATCAAAAGCTTTACGTAAGTCAATGAAGATCCCCAGTGGGACTTCTTTTTTCTCTATTGCAGTGTATATATGTTCTAGCATGTGTATAATAGCATCATTAGTATTTTTATTTGGCCTGAATCCAAATTGGCAGGGGTTGAGTATGTTTTGGGAGATAAGGTAGGAGTAGATTCGTTTATGAATTAATTTTTCGAAGATTTTTGAGAGAGGGTGTAAGTTGGATATTGGCCTATAGTTATTCAACTCTGTTTGGTCTCCTCCTTTGTGGATCGGGGTGACCCTTGCTATTTTGAGTACTGTAGGGAAGGTGGAGGATTCAATGGATTTGTTAAAGAGTGTTGCAATGATTGGTGATAGCACTTGTGACACTTTTTTGTATATAAAGGGTGGTAAGGTATTTAAATCTCCTGCCTTGTTTTTTAGCGTTTTGATAATAAGGGAGACTTCGTATGGGTTAGTCGGAGCTAGGAACAGTGTGTTCGGGTAGTTGCCAGTGAGGTAGTCATTTGGTGGGGTATCTGAGCTTGGGATTTTATTGGCAAGGTTTTGTCCTATAGTGGAGAAGAAGTCATTGAGTCTGTTTGCTGTTTCTGTTGGTGGGAGTTGGGGTTCATCTGAGTTTGCTAATTTTATTTCGCTATTTCGTGATATCTTTTTTGTTCCTAGAATTTCTGATAGGGTTTTCCAGGTCTTTTTTATATCACCTCGTAAGTTGGATAATCTGTTCTCATAATACAATTTTTTTGCCCTTCTTATCAGGCTGGTTAGGATTGACGAGTAACGTTTTGTTTGGTCTCTGGTTATGTGACCCATTCTGTACTGTTTTTCATATTGGTGTTTTGTATTTATGGATTTGAGAATGCTGGGTGTTAACCAGGGACTGTTCAGTCTCTTAGCTGTCATCTGTTTAGTTTTTTTAGGGCAGTGCTTGTTATAGAGGTATTGGGTCTTTTTTAGAAAATTATTAATACATTCGTCAATATCTGTATAGATTTCTAGCTCAGTGTGCCAGTCAATGTTTGCTACTGCTGTTGTGAAGTTATTAATGGCTGCCTCATTGTGAAGTCTGAAGGTGACTTTAGTAGTGTCTTGGGGTAATTTACCAAGAGTTGTTATTATGCTACGGTTTTAATCATTTTAGGGTTTAAAATATCCTTGACTGCTAGCGAACAGGTTATATGCAGTTCTAGTGACAGTTTGTGTGGTCGATAGGCTTTAAACCTAATTAGCCAACCAATTTACCCTCCTTATCTCCCGTCATCTACTGTTCGAGTCCCCCTCTTTTTTGAAGACCATGTAATAACTGCATTGTTATTTACTTGTATATATGTAGAAAGATTTGTTATCCAGATTTCTCTCCCAATTTCCTTTTACAGTTAGACATATAGTATAACATCCAAATTCCTCTTTCCCCTACCCCTCCTCCTTGTTCATGTCTTCCATGTATAATTTATCTTGCCTCCGCTGTGGGATGATGGAGATATCTTCATAAAAATTCCATTTCTCCTATGGATGGGATAGGCTATCTTGAGAGATGGCACTTCCCAAGTGATTCTAACTCCAATAATGCTGGAAGGAAATTTTTGAGGCTTCCGAGGCTGATGAACTCTTACTGGAATACCTAATGATATTATCCTCATTGCCCTACAGAAATCTCCTAGCTCACGCAAACAAACTTCAACACCTTTCATGAACTTTTTCCTCCTTGATGAAATACGACAGAGGAAACATGGTTGGATTTTGTTTCCATGGTGTAACTATCATTTAGAATAGGGTAGTAGCACACTACTGTTGTATGAAACTTTGTTAAATAAAAAAAAATATCAGGCAACTTCTGGTATTCATTACAGTAGCACAGTTGTACATGAATGATATACAGTACCGATAGGATGAAGAATTAGACATGTGCAACAACTGGGTATCTATTTGTAGATGTTACACTATCCAGTGACTTTATCAATACAAGTTCAAGGACATAATGGGAAGACTGTAGAACTATATGCAAAAGACGAGATAATCAAGGCTGGGGGACTGAGTACCTCTTTTGTATATAGTTCTACAGTCTTCCCATTTTGTCTTTGAATTTGTACTGAAAAAGCCACTGGATGGTAAAACGTCTACAAATAAAGGTACTCAGATGTTGCACGTGTCGAATTCTTCACAGTAGCGTAGTATACGATATTAATTTTATCTTATCGTATCGTAAATGATAGCTATATCGACTGTGATGTACTAAGTGACAGATTGATATACTGAGTGACAAACTGATAAACTAGACAGGCAAAACTGGGTGGCTGACGTTACCAGAACTTATTACTACTGTTGAAATATCCATCAGTATTTTGAACAAAGGAGAGGAAGTTGTACTCTTTTCCAGACCATTTCCCGTCATGACTGTTTACACATTTCCGTTAGTCTTGTAATGCTAGACTGTAAGCAGATTTGAGAGCCTCTTTGATAGGTTATCATAAGTTCAATTTATTCACTGTACGTGTATAATAATACACTTAACGCAGTCAAACAATGAAGAAGAAATTAAAACGGGAGTCCAAAGGCACATGAGTATTAAGCTGAATAAAGTTTACTATCTTGAGTACTGTAGTTTTTTTTTTTTTTTTTTTTTACACAGGGTTTGACAAGGTTAAGGATCCGTAGCTTTATTGACAAGCTATTTACAGGTTAAGGATTCCTAACTTTATTGGCAAGCTAAGAGCTGTTACCTACATCAGCTCATTTGAAAGCATTTTTATTGTTATGAAACATACACGTAGGGAACAGGATGAAGTTGGAGCCATCTGTGGGCCAGCATTTTCATTTGATCAACTGACTTTATCTTGTTGGGTTAGTCTTCGATTCTCTTGCAACTTTAACCTCATAATCTCTTTGCTTTTCTAATTCCCTTTTTTATTTCTCTCTTTAACTGAATATATTGATTTCTTAATTGCCCCTCTCCTCTTTTGATTTGCCTATATATGCCTCTCTTTTGACCAATCAGATATTTTAATCTATTGTTCATCCATTTAGGATCATTTTTGTTTGATCTGATTTCCCTATTTGGAACATAATTTGACTGAGCAGCTAGAACTATGCCCTGGAAAGCGTCATATCGGCAACCATCACCACCTACCTGACCCTTAGTCAGGTCATTCCAGTTCAGCCCACCTAAGTAATTTTTCAGTCCTATGAAATCAGCCAAGCGAAAGTCAGGGACAGAGACTTGATTGCCATTATTAGGGGAATTCCATGATATATTAAAACTGAGTGATTTGTGATCACTTTCCCCAAGCACATCATTAACCTCAAGATTAATAATTAGTGTTTCCCTACTGGCAAGAACCAAGTCAAGGAGGCTATTTCCCCTAGTTGGCTCTGTCACAAACTGTTTTAAAAAACAATCCTGGATCGTATCAAGAAAGTCACCTGACTCTAAATTTCCTGTCAAATTGCTCCAGTCAATCTGTCTACAGTTGAAATCTCCCATTAGCACAACATTTTTGTATGTAGATGCCTTACGAATTTCGTCCCATAGAAGTTTACTGCACTCCCTATCAAGATTTGGGGCCCTGTAAATCACACCCAAAATTAGTTTTTTCGGCCCTCGAGAAGCTGTAACCAAACAGATTCAGTGGCCGACGCTTCTAATTTTATATCTTGTCTAACACAATTTAAATTGTCTCTGACATACATCGCTACTCCACCACCCTTCCTGTTGACCCTGTCAGTGTGGAATAATTTATAGCCTTGTATGTGACATTCAGAGGGCATCTCTCCATCTTTCAGATTGAGCCAGGTCTCTGTTATAGCAATAATATCTATGTTTCCTGCACTTGCAATTAATCTTAACTCATCTATCTTATTTCTTACACTCCTGCTATTAGTATAGTAAACCTTAAGGGAGCTAGTCCCTTGCTGCCCTCTGCTGTCCCCCTTTGTTTGCTGACCTGATCTATTGCCTTTATTTACAACTTCATGCTGAATGCCTTTTATACATTTATTGTTTCCAACCCTAGTATTGCAACCTGCTTGTTTCCCACACACACACCCATACCTCTATCTTCTATCAGTTTAAAATCATAGGCATTTCACCAATGGCCTTCTCAATTGAGTTTGCAAGTGCTACCACCCCAGCCCCAGAGAGATGTACCCCATCCCTTGCATACATACCATATTTGCCATATAAGTTGTTCCAGTTGTCAATGAATGGGATTGCAAGTTCCTTGCAGTATCTGTCTAGCCAGCAATTTACACCAATTGCCCTAGACAACCATTCATTTCCTACTCCCCTTCTAGGCAATATGCTACATATGATTGGGACCCCTCCCTTAGACTTAATGAAATCTATAGCTGACCTGTACTTATCTAGCAGCTCTTCTCTCCTACCCTTCCCAATATTATTTCCACCAGCACTGAGACAGATAATGGGCTTGCTCCCATTACCGGACATGATATTATCCAGCCTGTTAACTAAGTCCCCAACACCAGCTCCAGGGAAGCACACTCTATCTCTCATCTTCTTATTCCTATTACAAAAAGCACGGTCAATATATCTTAGTCATCAACTTGTCGGTTTTCTAAACCATTAATGTAATAATATCGTTGGAAACCATATGCTCGTTATGTACAGTATGATGATGAGCTGTAGCGCCAGTCACCCAATAAGGTACTAAGAGCGTAAATGATACAAAATCGAAATGGTAGTTGGTTACACGTGAGGCGCCACAGGACTCCTCTAACTCGACAGGACTTCTCTAAGCTCGACAGGACCCCTCTACGTTAGACAGGACTACTCTAAGCTCCACGGGACTTCTCTAAGCTCCACAGGACACCTGTTAGCTCCACAGAACTACTCTGAGCTCCACAGGACTCATCTAAGCTCCACAAGACTCCTCGTCATATATTACCTAAACGACCGAGATGAGAAAATTGGTGGCAAGAAGGATAAATTCACTAACCAGAAATAGGGTGACAAATTATGATGTCACCTGTGTGATTTACTTGTGACGGTGTCATATATACCAAAATGTTTGTTACAAGACCTTTCTAGAGGAAGGGGGGTTCCTTGGCGCTGGAAGGGGCGCTTGATCTAGGGATCTGGGGCTTCCTTTCTCTTCTTTGGATCAAACCTGATTACCTCCCCGTTTCCCTGCGTTGCATGACCCGTGTTTATAAAAAATTCTACTAGACATAATTGTAACTGCTGGGAAGGGGAGCGTCAAAAGATAATTAACATGTATAAAATCATAAGTAAAAATTTTATTTATTAATGTATAGCATAGTGTAAGTGGTATGTAGTAATAAATACAGCAGATCTTTGAAAGAATACCTAATGTTTTTATATTTTTATTTATGTGAAGAATATAAATATTCAGTTTTAATGTGTTAAATATGTGTAGGCCTGGAGGTAAGGAACTTTTGCAGTGATTTTATATAGTAAATTATGTAAAATATGTCATAGGATAACCCAATAAGTCAGTGTGAATTTCAAAATGGTATACAATACCGACAGGTTGGTAGGTAAGACACATAGGCAACTTTATTCCGAAACGTTTCGCTTACACAGTAGGCTTCTTCAGTTGAATACAGAAAGTAGGCAGGAACAGTAGAGATGTGAAGACGATGTAATCAGTCCATCACCCTTGAAGTCGTAGATTTGAGGTTGTCAGTCCCTCAGCCTGGAGAAGTTCAGTTCCATAGTCTGGAACTATCTGAAGATCAAGCGACAGTGCGGAGACTTAAATACTGTCGGAAGGAGAGGTGCAGAGTAGTGAGAATGCAGCCACTGTGAGGTCACGTCCCTCTCAGATCAAACAATTCTCACTTGAAAAAGTTGTCCAAGGTGTTTTCTGTACCAAGATGCCATTGTGTTGCAGTGTCTTACAGGGTGAATTTCAAAATGGTATACAATACCGACAGGTTGGCTTACCTATTAACTTCGTCCTTTTTTTTCTGTTTAATGTCACTGATTTCGAGGTATATGTTGTATGCAGCGCCTCTTGATTGTGAGTCATCATCCATGTAAGCATATTTTGTAGTTCGTTATTTACTATTATTTAGCGTTAAGGCTCATAATTATAGTAACATCAGCATATAACGTGAGTGGCATCAACAAATAACATTGGTTTAGGTTGTCGGGTTGCATTTGATGGTTGCATATTATGGTGAGTGACGCAACCATATACGTACTTCAGGTAGTTTCTCGGGGTTATGTTGAGGGTGACCTGGCCCTCTCGCTGAGCTACTATGGGGGCATGGATCACATGTGGGTAGCCTGGCTCTTTCACTGAGCTGTTATGGGGAGTAAGGAGGGCTCATAGATCACATGTGGGTGGCCTGGCTCTCTCACTGAGCTGTTGGAAGCATTATCACTCGTGGGTCAAAAAGATAGGCAAGACCCTTGTGGGGTGAGCGGGGAATTGGGAATAGGGGAAGAATAAGCTGGCGAGAGGAATAGTACCAGGGCTTAACCCAGTTGCTAGGTCGATCGTGGATCAAATCAGGAGACTGGATTTGGTGAGGATGACTGATAAGGCGAGTGGGCAGGCGATCGCCGACACGCAACTGTGCAAGGTATTTGCGAGAACATCCAGTGTGGGGTTTTGGGGAAAAAACAAAACAAAGAAAGGGCTCATGGGTGACATGGTCCTCTCACTAAGCTGTGTGGGACTATGAATCACACGTGGGTGATTTGGCCTTCTCACTGAGCTGTTATGGGAGCATGAATCACGTTGTGGGTGACCTGGCCCTCTCACTGAGTTATGGGGCGCGGGTCACACATTATGGGTAGCCTAGCCATCTCCGAGCTATGGCATGATGCACTGGTCACATATATTAAGGGTGACCCCCTCCTCACGGAGCTCTCATGATTCACTGGTCACATTGAGTGACTCCCCACCCCCTACTCATTGAACTGTGTCTTGGTGCACGGGTCACTGAGCTGTCATGGGAGATGGGTCACACGCACCGGATGTGATCCACACCACATTGTCAAGAACATCACGAGTGTCGTCGTTTAGTTTGACAGAGTATGAGGTTGAATTGAGATTTCTTTGGCTCGTCATTGGTGCAAGGCTGTTATATCCGTTTCCTTGTGAGGCTACTCACGATTGCGTCATAACCTAAGATTTTGTTGAGTCATAAACTCAGTCAATGACAGTACTTTTTAATGTGCAATATTTAACCAGCCACCCAACTGGAAGTAAATACAAGTGACCTCCAAGTAGGTTTTGTTACTGATACTCCACATCCATTTGAGGTGGGAAGTTTGGTCTGTCTCACCGTGCTACTTCAGTGTATACTTCCTGAACGATGCTCTCCTCCCGTCCCTGGCTGATGCATGATTTCATTGACCTTATGACTAAGGACACTATAGTGTTTTGCATCGTCCACCAGAGCACTTGTTGCTCTCATCTCAGGAAGACCACATGCAGGTTTGATTTACCAGTGTATGTTGGCTTGGACATGATCGAGCGGCTTTAATTGATTCTTAGCCTCCACACTGCCGCTGATATCTGCTTTTAAACTGTATATGGTGTTTACTTCCACCTCTCCTTCTAGTGCACTATACTTACAGCCATAAAACTAAAAATGTACCTCGTAACTTCCCTATGCCTATGCGCGTTGAGCCATTATCTCTGTTACCCTGGCTCCCTCCTGATGCCTGTCCCCACTGTCATCAAATCATTTAGAGTCTGTATGTCAGCATATTTTCCCTGGTCCTTTCTTCTAGTGTTGTTAGTTTGAATTCTTTGTCTTCTTGTATTCTATCACCATAAGTTACTTTACCAGTCTCATTGCGAACCTTCATATGTTTGTAGATTTTTATATGCTTGATCAGGTGTTGGCGGCACAGGTGTAGTTGTCTCCAATATTTGGATCACACATAGACAAGTGTACTTTCCTTTGCTTAATTGTATATCTGTATTAATATTGTACATTTCTGTATAATGTCCTATCACAATTTATTTGCATATCATCATGATTTATGAGTTATGCTCCTGACAGTATAGGTCTCTCTTGCTTTATGTGAATTCACTTTGGCAAATTTGCTATTGGGCAGTGTTTAATTTTTATCATTAATTTGGTAGTATATGCAATTAATGATCGCCATATGCTCTTGATGTGGTTCACAAAGTGCATTGAAGATTCTTATGTTTAGTTGTTACTGGTCTGGTAGATCTTGGTAGAGTTGCCAAGGATCTGGATTGCATCTACTGTACAACAAAATAAGGAACACCTAGTACAGTGGAACCTCGGTTTTTCGTGATTAATCCGTTCGAAAAAGTCTGACGGAAACTGAATTGTGCGAAACTGAAGCAATATTTTCCATAAGAAATAATGGAAATCCAATTAATCCATTCCAGACGTCCAAAAATATTAACAAAAAATACATTTTATAGAGAATAACCATAGTTTTACATACAGAAAACAATAAGAAATATAAATGACTAATGAAATGGATAAATGAACATTTAACATCACTTTTACCTTTATTGAAGACTCTTGTTGGCATATGGAATACAGCAAGGAGGGGAGAGGGAGGAGGAGAGGTTATTGTTTGGAAAGGGAATCTCTGTCCATAAGGAAATTAGGTATCAAGACCCTATCCTGGGTTACTTCCCTTCTTTGTTTTTTACTGGCACCATGACCAGCTTGAGTCGTTGGACCCCTGTCGAACAAAAGATCTGTCCAGAGAGGTCTGTTTCTGGCATCTCTTTAAGATTTGCCTAAAATGGGACAAGGCATTGTCATTGAACATGTTGCAGACACGGCTTCCAACAGCTTTGTTAGGGTTGAACATGTTGCAGACACGGCTTCCAACAGCTTTGTTAGGGTGATATTTCTCCACAAAACTTTGCAACTCATTCCACTTTGCACATACTGTATGTCCTTAATCACTGAAGAAGGCACGTTCTCCCCTCTCTCTCTCTTCCTCCTCCTCTGAAGCAATTTCCTCAGCTGCAGTCTGTTGCTGTTCCAGTTGAAGGTCTTGCAGCTCTTCAGTGGTTAGCTCTTCCCTGTGGTCGTCCACCAACTCTTCCACAACAAGCACAAAAACAATGGATTATTATGAAATGTTTCTGATGAACGTGCCGGGTGATGCTCTGTGTGGGCACTCAATTCCACGAAATGAGTGGCCAAGTCATGCGGGCAGGTGGACGAGTTTGGCACAGACTATTTTCAACTGTACGAAAACTGAGCGGATGTACGAAAACTGGGACAAAATTTCAACGAAAAAGTTGTCGAAAACTGAATCGTATAAAAACTAGGGCATACAAAAACCGAGGTTCCACTGTATATAAATAAATTCAGTGTTTTGTGAAGTACGTAATACGTATTTCTTGTGTATATATTTATGCTTATACGACTATAATTACTTTTACAGGTCTTTGGAATTGAGGTCAAGAAAAGAATATACGTCAGAACTACATTCTGTACTATAAGTAACTTATTATCTATTGCTAATTGAGGACGTAACATTATCAACTGAACTCTGACATTTCATCCAACTCCAGGAAATGGAAGGTTTTCTCTTGACACAGTAGCAAGAACTTTTTGTCATGATTTTTATAAAAGACAGTAATGTATAATGTTACTTGATAATATGGAAAGTAACGCTATGAAAAGGAAGTTTGGGTAAGTTGAAAGAATGTTTCTTAGACAGACACAAAATATTTTGTGAAACAAAAACAAATTATTGTTTTTTGCTTGTGAAGCTGCAAGATAAAAATGGCTTCTTTAACTTCACTTATTAGTATAGAAGGCATGACATGCCAGTCATGTGTGCGGAACATAGAAGGAACAGTGAGTGCTCTTCCTGGGGTGCACTCGATTAAAGTTGATTTGGCAAGAAAACAAGGAACTGTAATTCACAATTCATATGTGATCACTGGTGCACAAGTTGCTGACAGGATTGATGATATGGGGTTTGAAGCTAAACTTTTAAACAGAAACGTCTCTCCGGTGAAAATTAATGGAAACCAATTGATTCTGGATGATGATAAGGAAGACATTGCAGGGAACATGGACAGTAACATCAGAGTTGCAAATCTACTGGGAGAGCCTATCACCTGTGCCTGTGGTGACCAGCTAATTCAAATTTCTGTTAAAGGTGAGGATACTTTGATATAGTATTTAATGTTGGGTATATAATATGTAGTACTCTAATTGATATTGAGATAGAGACAGGGAAAATGAAAGACTGTAAAGCAACCTCAGGGCAGAAGCAATCTCCCATTTCTCTTAGTAATTCTGTACATGTGGCACACATTTCCCTGTATGCTAAGGGTGTGGAATATATATTTGCAGCATAACTCTTGAGGTTTTATACAGTATAAAGATTCAGAATAGACAAGTATTTTTAAATGTGCCATTAGTGATGTTGTTTTCTTGTTCAAAGTGATGTGAAATAGTTCAGTTTTGTAGAATTGGAATGACACAAATAGTCATGTTCAGTTGACAAAACTGTATAAATCGTGAAATTTTTCAGCGAAATTGATTAGTATAATATTTCCTGATGGTGCCTCTTAAGATTAGTTTGCTCAAATTTTTTCAATTCCCCTCATTTTCTTAAATGAAAATTGTGTTACAGATAAAATAACATCTCTAATCAGATCTATATTTTGTTAGCTAAAATAAGCGATATTCATTGAAAAATATTTATTTAATCTAACTAGGGTTTGCTTTCATTCAGTTATTTCTTTGAACTAATCTTCAACATAACTACAGTATATTATTTTACTTTCCAGGCATGACATGCAATTCCTGTGTAAAGAATATTGAAGGCAATATTGGGAAACAAGATGGCGTCCACTATATAAAGGTATCTCTGGAAGAAGAAGTAGCCACTCTCATCATAGACCCAGCACACACTTCGAGAGAAGTCATCAGGTAAAGTTAGCAGTATATATTATGGTACAAATGAACCCGTATGGAGAATATATAGCAGACAAAAAGAGGATGGTATTGTATACAGTGGACCCCCGCATAACGATTACCTCCGAATGTGACCAATTATGTAAGTGTATTTATGTAAGTGCGTTTGTATGTGTATGTTTGGGGGTCTGAAATGGACTAATCTACTTCACAATATTTCTTATGGGAACAAATTCGGTCAGTACTGGCACCTGAACATACTTCTGGAGTGAAAAAATATCGTTAACCGGGGGTCCACTGTATTTCGATCTATCTCATAGGTCTTCTTTGGTAATAGGATGAACTATACCGTACTCATCTTGCCTATTCTTTTATTTTTTAAACATGGGTAAATTTGTGCCATTGATAAGTTTGAATTACACTTTTGTGTTTTAATTTATGTTAAGTTAAACCTTGAAAAATGTAGTGAGGTATGCATATTTTTTTAATTCCTTTAAAAATTAATACAAATGAAATGCACTAAAAAACATCTAAATTACATTTGTTTTTCAAAGAACTGGCTGCATCCCACCGAGATTTAAAAAGAAAAATGGCTGCATCCCACCGAGATTTAAAAAGAAAAATGGAAGTTTCTTTTTATAAATTTAGTAATGTATGCAGGAGAAGGGGTTACTAGTCCCTTGCTCCCTGCATTGTACTTTCCTCTGCGATATGCATGGCTTACACAGGAAGAATTCTGTTCCACTTTTCCATGGAGATGAGAGGAAGTAAAGAAGAACAAGAACTATTAAGAAAATAAAAGAAAACCCAGATGGGTGTCTTCTTCTTTCAATGCACGGGCCGTATCCCACCAAGGTGGGGTGGCCCAAAAAGACACATGAAAGCTTCTTTTTTAAATTTAGTAATATATACAGGAGAAGGGGTCACTAGCCCCTAGCTCCTGGCATTGTAGTCACCTCTTACAGCACACATGGCTTATGGAGGAAGAATTCTGTTCCACTTTCCCATGGAGATAAGAAATAAGCAAGAACAAGAACTAGTAAGAAAATAGAAGAAAACCCAGAGGGGTGTGTATATATATATGCTTGTACATGAATATGTAGTGTAACCTAAGTGTAAGTAGAAGTAGCAAAATATACCTTGTATCCTATGCATTTATGAGACAAAAAAAAGACAAAGCAGTCCTGCCATCATGAAAACAATTACAGGTTTCTGTTTCGCACTTACTTGGCAGGACAGTAGTACTTCCCTGGGTGTTTGCTGTCTACCAACCTCCTACCTAATAAATTACATTTAATTGAAGAATATATACTGAGCTTACGTTGACTATTTTCAGTACAGTATGTGGGCAAATCATTGAAAGACTGCTTGTCTTGGTGGTTAATAGTTTTATTCTCATTTCAGGACGATAATAGATGATATGGGTTTTGAAGCTACACTCTTGGAAACTGATGCATCTATTGTAACTGTGGGTATTATAGGCATGACTTGTATATCATGTGTGAAGAACATAGAGTCAACAGTTGGAGGAAAACCAGGTGTCTTATCCATAAAGGTAAATTACATTTTCAGATTTTTAATTTAATATTTCTCAGTACAATAATATTAAAGCATAATAAAAATGTGTATATAAAAAATAATTTCGGAACAGTTACAGTATTTGTCAAGTAATTTAATACTGTGCATACTATGGGCTTTTCACAAGAATTGTGTCACTATTATGCTGTAAATTGCATTGGATTGTACAGTATAATTTTGGTGAAATTTGATCAGAGGTGAAAGTCACAGTCAGGTGTTGCATTGTTTCTGCATGAGTATTTGTGTGCTTTGGATTGACCCATAAATTTCTGAGCCCTAGCCTACAGTGAGGCAGACAGTATATCTGTTAAAACCTAACAATTTCTTTCTTTATATTTTAAAAATGTTAATCATGTACTGGTATATTTTTAAGTAATGTAAGAGAAAGATATGACATATATGGGGAGGATTGATGTACAGTACTGCAACCTACTGATTGTGTCGTTTGTCACCACTTGGACATTTTTTTTATTGATACATCAGCCGTTTCCCACTAGGCAGGGTGACCAAACCAATAAAGAAGAAACACTTTCATCATCACTTACTCCATCACTGTCTTCCCAGAGGCATGCCTACACTACAGTTCAAAAACTGCAACATAGTATCTGCACCCCTCCTTCAGAGTGGAGGCACTGTACTTCCTACCTCCAGGACTCCAGCCTGGCTAACTGGTTTCCATGAATCCCTTCATAAATGTTACTTTGCTCACACTCTAACAGCATGTCATGCCATAAAAACCACTTGCCTCCACTCCCTCCTATGTAACACACTCAAGCATGCTTGCTGGAAGTCTGAGCCCCTCGCACACTTAACCTCCTTTACCTCTTCCCTCCAACTTTTCCTAGGATGACTAAGTGTTTATATGCCCTCCAAGTCATTCTGTTTTGTGTCAGCGTCTCGGACATACTATACTGTTTATCAACCAAGGGTTATTGTATTTTGTTGGAAATAATTGGAGCAGTTTTTTTTTACAGTCCAGAGATTTGACAACCCCTCTCTCTTATTCAGCTGTACAGACCTCATACACATCCTTCTGACTGATCACTTCATTGTCACCTTTCCTGAAGGGAGATTTCTTGATGCTAGTGAGGGATTTTTGATCCAAAGAATTGAACATGTCCTCCTCTTCCATGAGTCAAACCTGATTGCCTCTCATTCCCAGGCATTATATGACACCTGTGAGTTTAGCACTTCTCCTGTAATATAATAATACAGTAATAATTAAACTGTCACCTGCACTAGACACAGGTGTGAATAGCTATCTCAGTTTTCCTTATTGTGTGAATCATTGATTCATACACCTCATGCTGAAAAGCCATTTTCATGGTCTGAGATCCTGCTTACAGCTTACTATGGTATATCTTAAATATGTACTTGCTTCTTTCTTTCAACACACTGGCCGTATCCCACCAAGGCAGGGTGGCCCAAAAGGAAAAATGAAAGTTTCTCCTTTTACATTTAGTAATATATACAGGAGAAGAGGTTACTAGCCCCTTGCTCCCGGCATTTTAGTCGCCTCTTACAACACGCATGGCTTACGGAGGAAGAATTCTGTTCCACTTCCCCATTGAGATAAGAGGAAATAAACAAGAATAAGAACTAGAAAGAAAATAGAAGAAAACCCAGAGGGGCGTGTATATATGTGCTTGTACATGTATGTGTAGTGTGAACTAAGTGTAAGTAGAAGTTGCAAGACATACCTGAAATCTTGCATGTTCATGAGACAGAAGAAAGGACACCAGCAATCCTACCATCATGTAAAACAATTACGGGCTTTCGTTTTACACTCACTTGGCAGGACGGTAGTACCTCCCTGGGCGGTTGCTGTCTACCAACCTACTACCTAGGATGTACTTGCTTATCAACATATATTCATACCATAGTCATCATCTTTTCACATTCAGTATCACTAGTGTTCCTCTTGGGTTCCATGAATAATGATAAATACAGCGGGCGGTTGCTGTCTACCAACCTACTACCTAGGATGTACTTGCTTATCAACATATATTCATACCATAGTCATCATCTTTTCACATTCAGTATCACTAGTGTTCCTCTTGGGTTCCATGAATAATGATAAATACAGCCTATCCTCACTTAGCAGCGGAGTTCTGTTCCTAAGACCATGTCTGTAAACAAATCTGATGCTAAATGAGGAGCATACTATAATGGTAGTGGGGTTGTGTCAACCATCTCTAATATTGTTTTAATGTCACTTTTGCACCATTTATAACATTTCTGGCATATTTTTAAATATTTATACAGTAGTGTACTGTATATAGTAATAAACAGAATAGAGGAAATCAGCTCTGATATACATTATTTAGGTATGCAAATTGGTCAGAGAGCCCATCGCAAGTCTGAGTCATCGGTAAATGAATACGTCGCTAAGTGAGGAGAAGCTGTACATGGATATACTGTAATAGCAAGAAATCTTGTTAAAGTTTTAGGCAAATGGATAGAGATATAAGAAAAATTCAAGCATCAACCTCGTAGTGAAGTGGAGGAGCTGGAAATCAAAGAAAATTAACTTGCGTTTTCATTTAAAAAATCAAAATTAAACATAAGAACAGGGTTGTGAGAGGTTTGGAACAGTTGACAAGGTATGACACTGTACTATTTATTTTATTGTATTAACACATCGGCTGATTCCCACCAAGGTAGGGTGGCCTGAAAAAGAAAAACTTCATCATCATTCACTCCATCACTGTCTTGCCAGAGGGGCGCTTTACACTACAGTTATAAAACTGCAACATTAACACCCCTCCTTCATAAATGTTACTTTGCTCACACTCCAACAGCACGTCAGGTATTAAAAACCATATGTCTCCAATAATTAATAATTAAGACAAAACCCTGTACAACAGTTATTTTCCACAGGTGAGTTTGGAAAAAAAAATGGGAATAATTACATATAATCCTCAAGAAACCAACCCAGGGCAGCTGCAGAAATACATATGTGATATGGGATTTGAAGGAACACTTCAAGATGCTTTACAATCTGGTGAGAAGTTGGAAACCTGTATAATATCCATTCAGGGAATGACTTGTAACTCCTGTGTTCAAAACATAGAATGCAGTATAGGAGTGAAGGCTGGCATTAAGAGCATAAAGGTAAGATGTTTTTTGTTTCTCGTAAATATAAGCTATACTTTAATATACAGTACCTAATTATGATAATGATGACGAGATAGGAACCTCATTGAACCATAGAAAAGTAAAAGAAAATTTATGCATGTTTCTGTAACTGATTTTACCAATTCTTCCATTTTCTCTTAAATAATTATCCTTAAGGTAAACTGTGACAAATGGGTAAGATATATGCATATGTTCACCTACACACATGTATACAAAGCTACATACATACATTCATGCATGTATGTATGTATGTATGCATACGTATATACATACGTATCTGAAGATGTGTGTGTAAGCACGTGAAAGTGCTTAGGTTTTATTTCCTATTTTCACTGATATTTTTACATATTTGCAGTCATGCATTTTATTGTAATTTCTTCCATATACAATAAATATACATATACACACACATCAACTAAAGTCCATACATCCATGCACGCTTACTGAAAAAACTCGGTAAATGTTTATATATACCATATATAGAGAAATTTGCATATGTAATAATATGCTATACCTCTTATTCTCCGAAGGTTAATTTAGAAAAAGCTGAAGGAAGAGTGGAGTTCAACCCTGAACTAGTAACTGGTGATCTAATAGCTGATATGATTGAAGATATGGGCTTTGAGGCCTGTGTGAACACAGATGAATCCAATCAGAGGCAGCCAGTGATGAATGGTAAAGGTAAGATCAATTATTTCTTACACTTAGTAGAGCAGGTTAAGTGCCATTGGAATTGTGATGTCCACATTCATCTAGAAGACTGCAAGACAGCTAGGGAGTGAGTGAGGGTGAATGTTTTCTTTGGGTCATCTATTAAAAATATTTGAAGTTAAACAGTACAGGATAATTACTTGAATTTGCCTGCCATAGCACCCATCTCTAGTGGCACTGTTGAGAATAAGGAGTCTGCAACCTGCAACAGTTCTTTTTAATCTAAGCAATTTGTCCAGTTGTACAATGTTTTAAAGTTTGAACATTGTTACTGCTTCACTGTCTTCATCAGATTGTCTGCCATAGATTTTTTGTTGTTATTACAGTGAGTAAAGAAGTTTTTCTATTTTCTGTTCTGTGCTAAGACTTGACAAGCTTAAAATTGTGATCTCTCTTTTGTATCATATTAGATGCATCAAAGAAGTGGTCATAATCAAACTTATTTAATATCTTTGGTGTGTTTGAAATCTGCCCTTTCATGTTTTTGTCAAACTGTTTTATATAATTTTTAACATGCTGGCTCTTTCCTACTGAGGCACGGTGACCCAAAAAAGAAACTCGCCATCATTCGCACTATCACTGTCTTGCCAGAGGCACACAGATACGACAGTTTAGATGTCACTCTAAACAGCAGGTATCCCAAATTCCTCCTTTAGAATTCAGGCATTGTACTTCCCACCTCCAGGACTCAAGTCCCGCTAAGTGGGACTTAATAATTAGACACTTCGAATAATAACTTTTAATTAATGTCTTGGGGTGCTTTATTTGATAGCTTTAATATGGGGTTAGGTTTATTATGCATCCCAAATATTGGGTAGAGGAACCAGGGCTCAATGTAATTTTAGCTAAGCAGACTAAAGAACAAAAAGGCACAATACCGTGACTGGAACAATACACAGATAACCCGCTCATAGAAGAGAGGAGCTGACGATGACATTACAGTCCGATGTAGACCATTTACAAAGTCACATTAACAGGAAGGAGAGAAGGAGCCATTATATATAGGCAAGCTGGAAGGGACGGGGCAAGAGACTATAATGGAATTGTTCTCTTGTGTGAAACTATTTTGTAATGTACTTACATCATTTATCAATACACAATGAATAAATATTACAGTATGTACCATGCTGAAGCACTTCATATCTAACCCACATATTAGAGATGAAATTAAGTGGAATTTCAGCCTGTCTCAGACTATTATTAAATCAGAAGTAATAGAGAAAAGGGAGAAAACTGGAAGTCAGGTCAGCTGAAGAGAAGTTAGGAGACAGCTAAGGTCCCGTGGCTTGGTTGGCAGCGCTTTCGCCTCACACACTGAGTGTGCTTGATTCATGTTTCCTTACACCTGCTGTCCTTGTTCACCTAGCAGTAAGTAGATACTTGAATGTTTGTCAGTTGGTGTAGGTCGCATCCTAGGGGACAAAATTGAAGGACCCCAGTGGAAATAAGACAGACAGTCCTCAATGATGCATTGACTTTCTTAGATGGCTAAACCTTCTGGGTTAAAAATCCAAGCAAATCTTATCTTAGACAGCCAAGATTAGATCAGCTTGGAAGACAGCCAGGTTTATGTTAAATCATGTGTCATCTCAAGATTAGAGCGTTTGACAATGTTGTATGCATGTATCATACAAAATAAATATGCACCTTGTGATAAATACAGCACAACTGAAAGGAATAAAACTGAACTATGAGCATTTTAGACCAGAATATTCAATACTTAATTGTAATGGACATATATAAGCATAGAAGGAGGCAATAAATATATGGACGAGTTTGGAAGAGTGTGTAAAGGTAGAAAGTTGAAAGTGAACATAGAAAAGAGTAAGGTGATGAGGGTATCAAATGATTTAGATAAAGAAAAATTGGATATCAAATTGGGGAGGAGGAGTATGGAAGAAGTGAATGTTTTCAGATACTTGGGAGTTGACGTGTCGGCGGATGGATTTATGAAGGATGAGGTTAATCATAGAATTGATGAGGGAAAAAAGGTGAGTGGTGCGTTGAGGTATATGTGGAGTCAAAAAACGTTATCTATGGAGGCAAAGAAGGGAATGTATGAAAGTATAGTAGTACCAACACTCTTATATGGATGTGAAGCTTGGGTGGTAAATGCAGCAGCGAGGAGACGGTTGGAGGCAGTGGAGATGTCCTGTCTAAGGGCAATGTGTGGTGTAAATATTATGCAGAAAATTCGGAGTGTGGAAATTAGGAGAAGGTGTGGAGTTAATAAAAGCATTAGTCAGAGGGCAGAAGAGGGGTTGTTGAGGTGGTTTGGTCATTTAGAGAGAATGGATCAAAGTAGAATGACATGGAAAGCATATAAATCTATAGGGGAAGGAAAGAGGGGTAGGGGTCGTCCTCGAAAGGGTTGGAAAGAGGGGGTAAAGGAGGTTTTGTGGGCGAGGGGCTTGGACTTCCAGCAAGCTTGCATGAGCGTGTTAGATAGGAGTGAATGGAGACGAATGATACTTGGGACCTGACAATCTGTTGGAGTGTGGGCAGGGTAATATTTAGTGAAGGGATTCAGGGAAACCGGTTATTTTCATATAGTCGGACTTGAGTCCTGGAAATGGGAAGTACAATGCCTGCACTTTAAAGGAGTGGTTTGGGATATTGGCAGTTTGGAGGGATATGTTGTGTATCTTTATATGTGTATGCTTCTAGACTGTTGTATTCTGAGCACCTCTGCAAAAACAGTGATAATGTGCGAGTGTGGTGAAAGTGTTGAATGATGATGAAAGTATTTTCTTTTTGGGGATTTTCTTTCTTTTTTGGGTCACCCTGCCTCGGTGGGAGACGGCCGACTTGTTGAAAAAAAAAAAAAAAATTATATATATGTATATATATTGAATTATTTTCCTCAGTACAATCATCAAAATTATCTCGAGAAGTGAGTGTCACCAGTTCATGGCAAGAAAATGTTGCATTTGAAGGAGATGAAGCAGATCTGGAGAAGTGTTTCCTCCGAATCACTGGTATGACCTGTGCCTCCTGTGTGGCAGCTATTGAGAAACATGCTAAAAAGATCCAAGGTAAGAACTCTAATGTATTTTTCTTATATAACTGTAGACAGTTGTATGAGGTGTGTTCAGAAAAGTTCTCAGGTTGAGAAAAATTAAGAACATGTAAGGTGTCAAGGATAATAAGAACTAACTCAAACCCTGAACTTCTGTTAAAAATGCTTTAACCCTTAAACTGTCCAAATGTAGATTTACATTTGTACCGCTAGTGATCCAAACGTAGATTAACGTTTTATTTTTCCTGCCTCCAGATTTGGCACGATTGACCTGAGATACCTCGTTGGTATAGAATGGATCTTAACACTCGGTGTGTGCAGTATTAAAAAATTCTGGGACCACTTAGTACCTTGTGGGAGTACCAGTTCAATTGAGTGCCAGCTAGAGCAAATATCATGGCGAACACCAGGGATTCACTGATATCATGTTGTATTAACACTCCCCTTTTAAGATGTTTACCCAAAGTTTAATGGCTTTGAGATGGATGTGGCCA